>NW_017304363.1:528416-557504 GCF_001594115.1 Trachymyrmex septentrionalis | reverse complement strand
TTAAGAAACTGATCCCGAGTTTCCTTCGTATTTTGAGCCAACCACGTGATGCGCGCTTCGTTTCGTACTTTAACAATTTTTACGCATTCTTCGTCAAACCACGGCTTGTTTTTGTTCCTTTTACAAAAACCAACCGTGGCCTCCGCCGATTTTACTATCGCGTCTCGTACGTTTTCCCAGTGTTTATTAACCGTGTTATCATCCGATTCATCTATTTCCTTTGAAGCCGCGAGTCTATACGTTACTTCGACCGCGTATTTTATTCCGTTTTCTCCCTCGATCAAACCTTGTACATTTAGACGTTTAGTTCCAAACTGCCCGTTAGTTTTGTTTAGCGAAAGACGTTCCCTGATTTTGGCAATTTCAAAGAGGTGATCCGAGTCGCAATCCGCCCCCCTATAAGATCTAACATCGAGTACGTTCGTGTGACGACGTTTATCTGCAAGAACGTGATCAATTTGGTTACGCGTGCCTCCATCCGGGGAAATCCAAGTTTGTTTATGGATATTTTTGTGTCTAAAATACGTGTTTTTGACGATAAAATTTTTGCCGGTCGCAAAGTTAATTACCCTCACTCCGTTATCGTTACTTTCCTCGTGCAAACTTTCGAGCCCGATCGTTGGTCTAGAAATGTCTTCTTTACCGAGACGCTAGGCCATATCATTTAAAAAATCATTAAATGAAAAAATACCCATCTTAATAATACCATCTTAATAATACCCATTTAATAAAATCGAGAAGAAAAGACAACGAGGGAGAGAACATAACGGAGAAAGAAGAGAGAGCGCGAATAATATGGGACTGCAATGAGAGGAAAAGAGAGAGTATGAGTAAATATAGGGCCACAATCAGTTGGAGAGAGACAACTGTATCTTATAATGGGTGGAAGTGAAAGAATAATATGATGGGAACTAAAAATAAAAATAATCATATTATAACTTGTTGAGAATTTTTATATGTATCCATAATTTAATCTCTTAGTGTCAGTTTATATATTAAGACCATTGGATTGACGATTTATATAGAGCATCTCCGACATTATTCGCTTATTATAATTTCTCTCAAAATCCAGAATTCTCACATTATCCCAATCAAAGTCATGATTGCAACTCACTCTATGATCTGTGTATAACCAAACGAGTGGATGCAACTCTACGTATATGATTGCGATGTTCTGTTAATCTATTAGTTTTCTTCCTGTTTGTCCTATGTAGATACGTATAGCATCGCAATCACGACATTTAATCTGATAAACCACATTCTTTTTGGCAAATTCGGCAAAGGAGCTCTTGTGAGCCCTAATTATTATTAATTTTTGGTATTAATTTTTTGGATACTACTATTATTTTAAAGAATGACGGACTAATTATTGATTGGTACAAAATACTTACCTTCTCCGTCTTAAACTGAAATTTCGGATGAAAACGAGTTAAATTTATCCAAAATGCCATCCATCTCGGCCATAGGTAAAAACAAAGTACAATATCATCTACGTCCTGTAGTAGAAAAACAATGGGAATTCAATGATACTCAGCACTCGATTTTCCAAATCTTGCATAACTAAGTCAGCAATAATAGGTGATAATGGCGAACCCATTAAAGTACCAAAGATCTGTTTATAAATTTGATTATCAAAAATAAAGTAAGTAGAATCCAAAATTAAATGCATCGCTTTCAAGAATTCATCTTTCGGTATTTTGTAATTTTTTTCAATGTAACTCGATTTGCTAGAAAGAGCATTCATCGCTAAATAGAGACATCGCTTCATAGAGACATTTGTAAATAAGGATATTACATCTAATGACACCAAGCTAAAATCTGATTTAATTTGAATATTATTCAATTTTTTGATCATAACTGTTATTCACATAACTTGGAACTTTTGGTACACTATTGATAATCAAATCATATACAAAAGTATCAAATTATACATGATACTGTCCACTGCCGAGATAATAATTCTAAATGGACAATTTGGCTTGTGAACCTTTGAAGATCCGTAAGCTCTGGGTAAATTGTCATCAGCACAGTAAAGTTTTTTGTATGTGTGACCAGAGATAAATTCAGATTTTTCCATCCTGTGAGCAAGTTCCTCAAATTATTATTGATTTTGTTACTAGAATCTTTTGAAATTTTTGAATATGTCTTCTCATTCAGTAACATAGTATTGATTTTCTCAGTAAAAGTAAAAGTAAAAGTTTTTTTCTAATGCTACCGTTATGTTATCTTTGTTAGCCTTTATAAAAATAATATTTCGATTCTCTTTGAGAAATTGTTTCGTACATTGTACTAATTTAGTTAACCTGTGATGTATCGAATTATTTTTAGATTTGAAAGACAGTAAGTTATTGATGATTGCTAACGAATGATTTCTTACATTATTATAAATAGAACTTTGTAGTTTCCTAATATTATTTTCTACATTCTTCATAAATTCCATGACAACTGTCCTTCCCCCGCTAAGCAGAAGTACGAAATTATCGCCTAATTGTAAAAGACATTGGATGTTGGTTGGAATGTAGACCGAAGACAGATTAGAAAACCATTTATTTCTTATAGTTGTTAATGATAAAGTGATCCTATCATTAAAAAAAAAACGGAGAAATCTTGACAAAAAACCTACCTTCTCGGGAAGATGTTTGAATTATTGGTCTCAGATTTCACAAAAGAAGGACATAATTTTGAATTTAATTGATAGAGTGTTTTGTCTCTCACATCCAGAATTCCACAAAAAAAATTTAAATTTTGTGATTAGTATTTTATTATAAAATAACTATCCGTTGAAATTTATTTTTGAAACTTTAAATGACAGGATAAAAAAATTAATTAAAAAATCCAACTGAATAAGACCTCTACCAATATACGTAAAAAAAAACATATCAAATGGTTCACAATACCTTTTATTAATGGAATTTCCAACAAGCTTTGTAAATTTATTAATGATATGTGTTATAGGGTTGCTCATTATAGTATTAATAAATTAAACAAATTCATTAGGGTTCACAAGGATCCTTTGCCAAATTTGCCAAAAGGAATGTGGTTTACCAGATCAAATATCGTGATTGCGATGTTACTTACGTAGGGCAAACAGGAAGAAAAAACTAAAAACGAGCTTAACAGAACATTGCAATCATATACGTAGAATTACATCCACTCGTTCGATTAAGGGGGTATATACGCCTAGAAACTTTAAAAAAAATCGATTGTGTTTTTTTCGCTTTCCTTGAAGATTAAGGTCTCAAGAATACCTGGTTAAAGCCGCAAGTCGAAATTCGAAAAAATAACGAAGTTATAGCCTATACAGTGATGGGTATTCGGAATGCGCTGCGCGGTTGTCGAGTTGGCGCTGTGCGGTCGGGCGAAACTCAGGTCGGGTCTCGTTCCTAACAGGATTAGACCTGTTTTATTGTGTTGACAAAAGGCGTTCGAGTCTATTATTCTTTTCGGTAACGTATATTTTCAATCTGATTGACCAAGCTGATAGACAAACTAAGTGTCTATTATGGTTTGGCTATTCGAAGAAATTGTGATAATAAGGACGATATGAGAAAAGCAATATGGGCAACATTTTATCACTACAGTTCGACTAACGACAAGCCTCAACATGAATTTTGTCCTGAAGGTGCTGAATCGTGGTGCAAGTATAAAAAGCAAAGGCTGCAGGAACACTTCGTGATTTTACGCATGACTATTTGGCATTACCAACAGATGTATTGAATGCCATCAGACCTATATATAACGATCTAAGCACAGACAAGTTGTTGGAGTGCTGTGTTGGTGGTTATACACAAAATAACAATGAGAACTATAATCAGTTAATTTGGAAAATTGCTCCAAAAACTGAACACAGCGGGGCAAATATTGTCGAAATTGCTGCACTATTAGCCTCTTGTATGTTTAACAATGGAATGTCGTCACTGCTACAAGTAATGCATACCATGGGAATTTCAGTAGGACGGAATGCGCATGTTTACGCCGCAAGCGAAGATGACCGCCGCATAGCGCTAGCTGAAACTCGGGCTCAGGAGTCATCAAAAGAAGCCAGATTGCGGCGCCGCCAACAGAATTTGAAAGATTCAGGGATTATTGATGATCCCAATGATTTATATTATGGACCTGGCATCGATGATTCCATATAAGCTGAATAATTTTGCTAGGTAAGTTGAAAAATTTTAAAACGCATTTTTCTCGAAATCACTTTTTCAAAGTCGGTGGACACGATATCTCGAAAACTAATGAATCGATTGTAATGAAGTTTTTTTGTGCTTATTCTACACATAATTATCTAGTCTTTGACGTACGGATTTTTTTTTAGGTGGCTTCCTTTCTTTTTAATCGGCGAAATAAGATCGTATTTTTACCTAAAAATCGCTTTGTTATATTCAAATTGCCGCCATTTTGTCAAAAAGCCATATTTTCAAAATCGCATACGTCAAAGACTAAATTATAATACCAAGTTTAATATTCTTTTTGAATTTTTTGATTCTGATGATTACAGATGACACAGGCCTGTCTACCGCAGAACCACATTTTTTTGCTGCTCTTGGCGGATGTCTCATTTATTCAGCCATTTTATTGTATTTTCATGAATAAAAAAATTGAAATGTTCTCGAAAATGTACACAATCATTTGGGAAAAAAATTAATTGCATAACTCCTATAGATTTTCTTAAAAAAATTCCAGAAAATAGGCTTTTTTTCGACCGTCTAGGTGGGTATACCCCCTTATCACAGATCGTAGAGTGAGTTGCAATCATGATTTTGATTGGGATAATGTAAAAATTCTAGATTCTGAGAGAAATTATAAGCGAATAATGTCGGAGATGCTCTATATAAATCGTCAATCCAATGGTCTTAACATGTAAACTGACACTGAGGGATTATAAAATCATAGATACATAGAAATTCTCAACAAGTTATAATATGTTTATTTTTATCATTGAGACCGATATGCTTTGTTCGCGCGACACATCTCTTTTTGTATTCAACGGGTATTATGTGACTAATATCAGAACGAACATGAATCTCTTTTATGTTACTTAAATTATTTTTCAATCTTACTGACATCATGACTTTTTAATTTGTTGTAATGGATTGACGATACTTGGATCCGCACGATCGTTGTTCGTGATGGGGTAAGATCTGGCTAGCATACATAAATTGCGCAAATTAGTCTCCATCTATTCAAAAATATCTTGTTGCAATTATTAGCTTGAATTCAACTATCTGTTCTATTTAACTGAGCAAATGGTCACAACATTAGACTATATTGAAGATTGTCTGTTACCACATTTCCACTGCGACTGCATTATTGGAGGTTAGAACTACGATTGTGCGAGACACAGTTCAATAGATTTTATAGTGCTATAAGCGGTAATTTTTTATTGTTGAGAATGGCTCAAATAGTGAGCCAAAACGTACAAAATTGAATTTGTGACATATTAATAGATATTAGTTAGCACTGCGCAATATAATATCCAGCGCTGACTCCTAACACCCATTTGTATTTTGCCGTTATTTTTTCATTGTATTAATTTAAGAAGTTTATAGATTTTTATATATTACTTTACTTGAATTTACATTTACATTTATCAAATATCTATTAATTTTTTTAAATAGTTTAGTAAGTAAGCACTACATATATAACCAATTACATCAATAGAGTTATTAGAATAAATCATTTTTCTCTTAAATTAATAACATCATTATTACTTACTGTGCTTAATAAGATACCTATAAAGCAGAACCGAAATATGTTATTGAAATACAGTAGACTGAAGTTCACAGACAGGAGTTTTCTTAAAATAAATGACATGCTAAAACACAGAATATAATGTAGAATCATAAAATATAGACTGTGTATTTTCTAAATAAAAAAGATCAATATTTTGTTAAATATTACAATTGGAAAAGTATAGGTTTTTTTATGATATTTAATAGAATATTAGTTACTTTATTCAGAAAAATGCGGTTCACGTTTCATACTTTTAATGTTTGTATGAGCATAATATATATACAGGGTGGCTTCTACTTATGACCTCACCTATCTTGAGCAGGTAGAACGGACTAAATTGAGTATCTACCTGATCGGAAAGTCCTCTATCATTTTGCAATGCTCGCAATAATTAACGAGATATTAACGTTTAAAGATAGCTGAAAACGCATGCTCGACCTACTATTGCCGAAGATACGACCCATCGAGCGCACGGCGCACGAACCGCGAGGAGCGGGGATGGCCTAGCAGGCGCGCCGCGCCGTTCGAGCTTAGAGACTCACTCCACTTCCCAATGTGTGACAATTTTCAAATTGGTCTCTTCTTTCTCTAGCCACGGGAAAGATATACGACTTTTTGGAAAATAAGTTGCTCGCTCTTTTTGAAGACGTTCCTCTTCGCGAACGGGAAAAACTCATTTTCCAACATGACGGAGTTCCTGCGCATTTTTCGCGGCGAGTACACAATGTCTTAGACACGCGCTATCCGGGCAGATGGATGGGTCGAGATGGCCCAATCATTTGGCCGGATCTTAACATGCTCGATTATTTCGTTTGAGATCACAAAGCTTTAGTCAAGCATACGTATTTGTCATAGTACTGAAGCTGAGATGCGAGAAGCAATTTCTCGCAGCTTTCAATTACGCCAGAAATGGCGCATCGCGCCACGCGCAACATTATTCGAAGAGCCGAAATCTGTTTATGAGAACGAGGAAGGCACTTCGAAGAATTCTTGCATTAAAATGCAAAAGTGGATTAGACCTATTAGGGATACACTTAAAAAAAAATGCGCCATGCTATCTATTGCAAAGTGGTGTGAAAATGATAGCGCTTTATCAGTTCCTTGCCACAAAAGTGATAAAAACAATTATTTCTTGACTTGCGAGTCTGTATCACATGCAGAGAAAGGTTTCTTCAAAGAAATGTTTCTTTGCTGTAAGAAAAGCTGTAGGTATCAAGAAAAAATTTCTTTGATTTTAACATCATTTCTTTACTTGAAACATCATTTTTTTAAATCAAATAAATTTTTTATTTGAAAACATTATGTTCAAATGAAAGACAATTTTTGTTAATCGTATGGCAAAGTAACATTTCTTTAAATCGAAGAAATCTTTCTCTAGGCGTAGACTCGCGAGTCATCATTTTTTCTTTGACAGTAGATCAGTCAACTGTTTCTTCAACAGAAAAGAAACATTTCTTTGAATAAAAGAAACCTTCCTATGTGTAGGTACGCCGATTATTATTAGTGTACGTACATTACTGCGCATAGAAGTTCAGACACTCGCATAAATTTTATCGAATGATCATTTAAAAAAATAAGACTTTATAAAACAGCAATTGTATTATTTTTTAAATATGAAATTTATGCGAATGTCTTCCATGAGCGGTAGTGTAGAAAAATGCAGAAAAATATTATTCTAGTGTTAAGAAAGAACGCAATTTTTATTTTTCTTCTTTTGAGTAACGATTATATCATTACAAAGAATATTTTTTTGTTAATATATAATAATTTTAAAATACTCTTATTATTTACTTGGAACAAATAATATTTATGTAACATTTTTCTATATGTACATGTGCACGCTTCAGAACGAACTAAACTGAGTTTTTTCAAACAGTTCTTGATCATTTCCCAATTTTCTCAATCGAGATATTATTTCTGAAGCGCCGAATATCCGAATATTGATAGCTTGGTGCGGGGAATGGGGTGAGTCTCTAAGCTCGATCAGCGCGGCGCACCTAGGCCATCCCCGCGCTCGTTGGGCCGTACCTTCAACAATAGGAGATCGGGCGAACATGCGTATTCGGCTATCTTTAAACGTTAATATTTCATTAACTATTGTCAGCATTGCAAAATAGAGGACTTTTCGACTCAGTTTAGTCCGCTCTACATGCTCAAGATGGGGCCATAAGTTGGAGCCACCCTGTATATATATATATTGTATATATTGTGTGTGTATATATATATATATATATATATATATATATATATATATTAGACTGACAAAGAAAAAATTTTATTTTAATCGATCTCTCAGCTTAAAAGCTTCATGCCAGAAAAATGCTCCTAAATTTTTATCAAGAAATATTAAGGTTTAGAAGTGAACGATTCTTAAATCAAAGTGTCGATTTTCTTTAATATATATTTGATTTAATACCAGAATGGTTTCATTTGAATTTTAAATATGGTACTGTATGTTTTTTTGATCGCTGATTACAACACAATAATTCATTTAGCTCTATAATATACACCTTAAGAAATACAGCTCGATTAATGTGAAAAAATGACCAAATTTTAAGTTCAAGGTCGATTTTAACAAAGTTCCAAGCGTTCAAATGGATCATTACTCTCCTCAAATTGTAGGTCTGCTCATTCAGAACAAGATTCAGAAGAAGTTGAAATTTTCTCGGGACCTCCTACAGGGCCTTTAAAAGTTGCATTTAACTGGATTATAAAACGTTTTTAAGGATAAAAAAAATTTTTTGACAAGTTCTAAAGTATATCGCTTTGTGGTTTTGACATCATCAAATCAAATGTCTCAATTTGACGATAAAAAACTCTTTGATAGAAAATCAAACGAATACATAATAAAAAAAATATACAATTGCGATTGCGAACTGCCAAGTGTATATGTCTACCGATCACTTGACGCGCAGATCATAAGGAACGGGGATGGCCTGGCAAACGCGTTGTCTGAGTTTGGGCCATCTCTGCTCCCCACGGCCTGAGCATGTTCGAAAGTGTTCCCTATTTTTTGTTGAGTAGTGTATAAACTTTGGAAAAATAGCACAAAAATTGAAAATTGAATTATTTAAACAAAAATCGCATATATATTTTTCAGCTTCATCAGTTCTATTGCATTCTTCATGGACCCATTCAGAACACAGACAGTAATAAAATCACCCAGTCGCCACAAATTAAAAATAACATAATGTCAATGTTATAATTTTGCCCCTCCCCCTCTACAATGTAACTGTTATGTAACACCATATGTTACACTACATTTGTATTGTGGAATACGAAATTAAGACATTGAGGTCATGTTACTTTTAGTTTGTTGATTAGGCAGAATTCCATATCTTCCGAATTCTTCGCAAATAATGCACTTTTCATTAGAAAGAAACCTTAAGTTGTCAGTGTGCACAATTTCCCGTCGCTAATTGATAAGAAAAACGA
Source organism: Trachymyrmex septentrionalis (assembly GCF_001594115.1). Classification (NCBI taxonomy): domain Eukaryota; kingdom Metazoa; phylum Arthropoda; class Insecta; order Hymenoptera; family Formicidae; genus Trachymyrmex; species Trachymyrmex septentrionalis. The sequence continues at coordinate 548,336 of NW_017304363.1, read as the reverse complement.
TTATTCAAAGATTTTTTAAAAATTATTTTTTTAATTTTATTCAAATACACATAATAACACACTTAAGGTATGTACGATTAAATAAATAAAATAAAAGTAAAATAAAAAATAAAATACTTATCGTCTTAAATTCTGGATGTCAAAATTACTATCAAAATACATATGTAATTTCACTTTTTCTCACTTTTGCCATTAATGTTTTATACATATTTTCAAAATGATAATAAAATTATGACAAAATTACAGATTATTCTAAATTTCGCCGCGGTAGCGACTCTATTTAACGGAAAAGTGCTAAATCAAAATGCGAATAATTACCTTACTTTTTTGTAAGTATACATATATGCAGGATGTCTCTAAAGTCTGATCTTACTTCTATGATCTTGAAAATGGCTTTAAATATGAAAAATTGTTTTAGACAAAAGTTTTAGAATATTAACAGTCACAGATAATAAAAATATGGACCTTGGGTTTTAAGGCCAATGATCTTAATATTTTCTTAAATTGAACCCCTCCTCCCATTTTTTGAATAATGCAAATGCTAGCGATTGCAACTGTAAAACTTCATGATTTGGAAGATATTTAATAAAAAATAACATTATTATAGCAATTTGAAAACATTTCGACAAAAGCTACAAGAATATGCAATAAAAAATGGGGAGCTTCGTTCACAAAAATATTATATGATCATTGACATTGAAAAGATTACTCAAGATCAGGTTCACATTTCCATCTATCCTCCTTAATATCCTACATATTTGTCTGAAACATTTATCCATACTTAAAGCCGTTTCCAAGAATGAGGTTCCAGAAATGAGGTCAAACTTTAGAGACACCCTGTGTATACGTAATAACAAATCTATTTTATTCTTTTTTTTATTAATAATTTTCTAAAAGTCAGTAAGAGAATAATTTTAATAGCAATAATCTAAATTAATGCATTTCTTCTCATTATTCAATATTTACTTTAGTAAACATATTACACTTACTTTAAAACATTATTTTGGTGTATACATAATTTTCTTAATTCTCTCTCCGTCCATCGATCTTCCATAGAATATTTTTTTTTAGTTTCATCATGATAGTTCTGTAGATCTCGAAACAATATTGTGAGTTTTACTGCCGTGTATCGATATTGTGCCGTTAACATTAATACTAAATGCATCATGTACACATCCACGCCAAATTTCTTAAGAAATAAATAACTACTTCCAATTGTCATAAAAATGGTTGAAAAAATCAGAACGCGGCTGGAAAACGGTTCGCTGTTGAAAGCGGTTGGCAAATTGTAATCTACATAATAAAAGGTGGATTTCTCGAAGACCAATAAAATCGGATGAATAGTCCATATCGCGACAGTTACCACACCGGTCACTCCATATATTATAAACGGCATAGTTATGGGCTTTATAGCCGACTTCACAATATCCTTCATAATTTCGTCCGCACTTTGCAGAATATCATTCATCTTCTCGATTATTTCCTTCATCAGCTTCTTACGTAAATAAAGACGCATAAGCATAAAAGATGCCTCTAGAGTAATCACGACGGCAAGAGTCCCATCCTTCAGACTCTTCTCTTTCGGTGCAAGGATCATCCCGACAATCAACGCGATCGTATGAATCAGTTCTATTAACCATACGGCAGCGCTATAAATGCGCCAGATTACTGAAAATCGCAAATTATCGGATACTATCGGTAATAAATTTCCCGATATCAAGTTTACTCGATTGTTTAAAAAATTGGCATTTTTAAAATCCATTCTTTTCGAGTCGTATATTCGTGATGATCTAAAATATCTCGATAATACGACGTGTAAGAAATAAACTTCAATTGTTCGTGATTCCAATAATATTTGCCTCACATGTTGCTATCGCTTCTTCTTTTATAAACGAAAATGAATGAGTTTTCCTTTATTCCAAAATTACACTTAACTCTACATTAAGGAATTTATTATTCCTTTTATTTCTCCGATCTGTTGCTAATACACAATATGAGCAGTCATATCACGAAGAATGACATTTCTCTCCTTTCATTTTGTTTCTTTATTATGTTTTGACCTCTAATCATTATACAGATATATTAAGTATTAAATATCGCCGGACCCCATATCTTTGACTAGATAATTTTATAATGTTCTGTATTCTATTGTAATGAAAACTTAGAGAAGCTTGTAAAGATCACTATATACATGATAGTTCATTGAATGTGGGCTTATATTTTTTAACTCTGTTTATCGAGAGTATAAATAATTATTAAGTTCTTTATAGTTATCCCTATATTGTCGCGGCAATTATCTTATGCTCCGTCAAACATTGTAGAACCACTGGAACCAAGAGACTTCGCAGAACTTAACACTGTCTAATACATCAATCGGAGTAAACGGAGTGAACTGCAATATACAGTAATCAACAGCAGATGAATTATAAATATTACTTTGAAGCCTTATCCACGATACTAATTAATCCATATATTTTCATGATTGATTTTTACGGTAAGTTTAAAAAAAATAAAACCTAAGTGTATCTTTGCATAATAATTAGTACCAAGTTATAATATCAAAAAAAAATGCGTTATTTTATTCAAACGAATACATGATACGTATTAGTTATATAGAAAATATTTGATGTAAATAACTAGTGCTAAGTCCAAGCATTACTACAGCTTGACGAGGGATTTTGCCTTCCAGCAACATAGAAAACATCATGATTGAAACAATTAAAAATATAGATATAATCTTTTTTAATTAAAAATAAATGATACTAAAGATTTTAGAATTAATTTAATGCCATCATTTAAAAAAATACAACATTCGTACGAGAACAACAATAGAAAACATCATTTTAATGTACTTAAAATCTATTAAAATATTTATAAAAGCAAATTCACAAGTTCTATTCATGCACGCGGATAAAGGTAATACAGTGGCCATCGACAAAACAGATTACTTTGAAAAAATAGAATTAATGTCAGATTCAAATACATATTCAATTGTTAAATACAATTCTGCTAACAAATTAATAACAGAACTGAGAGAAAATATTAAAAAAATGGAAGCAATATGAATTTATAACGGACGTAAAACACAAAAGATTAACATCCACAAATCCAATCTTACCTATAGATGTCTCAAAATACATAAAGCAGAATATCCTACTATAAATAATAATTGCATCAACGAACAGTCCATTACATAAATTAGCATCCTTTTTACATGAAATACTTACAATTCGTGAAAGCTTTCCATCGGCAAATAGCTCCATAGGAAACAGTTTTAAACTCATTGACAGTATCAAAAAATTAAAAATCCCTAATGAAAACACACTTTTTTCTTTAGACGCAGTATCATTATATACGAACATTCCAATTGACTCATGGCACATTCGGTAGACTGCACTAGTGCATACTGAGTGCAAACTTTTTCGGTGCCACGCATTCGGGTTGTGCGCACTGTATTAGCGTTCAAATTGCAGTTTTCGGCAAATGAAAACTGACCCGGTGTAGTGCTGAATTTGTATTCGGTTCAACCGAATGAACTGAACGAATTCAAGAAATGTTGCATTAACATTTTTGTCAGTGCAATTTGGTGTTTGAACAAACAAAGCTAGTTAGGCAGCAAAAAATTACAAATGGAGGATAAAGAAAAACTAAAATTATTTATCATAAATGAATTACTAGAAACAAGTAGTAATAATGATGAAATAGAAGATATGTGTAATAAACAAAGGAAGGTCAAAAATTAAAAATTATGTGAACATCATGAATGAATACTCGGACAAAGAAACATATAATTATATATGATAAAAAACAAATACTTTTGAATGAAAATATTTGTTGACTATCATTAGTTGTAATATACGTTATTAATTTCAAACTTAATTCTGCACCAGGCCATATCAATCCAGTATAGTTCTGCACTCGCTTCGTGTCAGGGCAGCACTGTGTCTGGACAGTGCCGTGTCAGAGTAGCATTAGAACCGTGTCAGTGCATATGTACCGAATGTGCCATTAGTCTTTGAAGGAGTCGCAAATAGATGAAATTTAATCTAGAGACACTGCCTCGGCACTAAGCCAAGCGCAGCGACACTGCTGTGGCTATTTTATGCAAGCTGGCGAATTGCGGAGGACCGAAATTATCATATCTCAATAAGGACAGAACCGATCATGTTCTATCAAATGTACACTTAATCGATAGCATACACTCTGGTTGTATACGTATTTTTATTTTTTCTCTATGTGTCCTATAAGTGGAGATATTGCAACGTAAAATACAATTATAAAACTTTTAATGTAAGAAACGTCATTGTCATTGTCACTACTACGGGAGAAACGTTCTTTTGGAATTTTTGTTGCAAGAGGCAAAGTGGCGCTAGCATTGTATGGTCACATCACACATGGTCAGCGAACGTTGCGAGCGCTGCGACGATTCTGCACATTTTACACATTCTACATTCTGCAGAAATTATAAGTGAAATTTACAGTCACACGAAGGAGTTGAATAAATGCAATTGTGGTATCCGTGTAAAATATTGTTTCTTAAAAAAAGACCTGATTAGTATGCCCTAAAATTAATCGGGCCCTATATATAACACATAACAAATTATTTATCAGGGTTCTCTAAGAAAAAATTATCAGAGCCCTATAAGAAAAAATTATCAGACCTTTTATAAAGAAAAATTATCTGGACTTTATAAGGAAAAACTATCAGGGCCGTGTAAAAAAAAAACTTATCAGGTTTCCTGTAAGGAAAAATTAGGGCTTTATGAGGAAATATTATGAAAATTAATTTTTAAATAATCATTCATCTGAATATATAAACCACCATTCGCATTGCTTGACCTCTGTAATCATACGGAAACTACTACTTCGACGATCCACGCACACTGAACGTTAATGAATGTATAGTTATGATATATCTATCAATATAATCCTGATAGAAATTTGTGCAATTTAACGGGACATCCAGTCATTACTATTCGCGATGCTTGCATAGTGATACGCTATCTGGTGGCCGATTTCGGAACTACTCGTACTACAAGGATTGTGTATTGTGTTTATCTTTTATGTTTTTGATAGAAATGCGATTATTAATATATTCGACCATGTCTACAAAGGGTAAGCATTACTTTTTTCTGAATATCTAAAGATATAAGCAGAATATAATAAAGGTTAAAGATCGTTAAACCAATTTTGCTTGTGAAATATGAGTTATAAATTTATTGTTTTTAGAAAATATAAACCAGCAATTTTTTAGCCAAAGTAGCCTGCAAAATGCAAAGTAAATTGCAGTGTACCAGAATGTAATTCTACTGCTAATAAAGATCGAAATTTGTCCTTTCATTTATTTTCAAAAGTAAGGGCTGTTAAAGTAGGAGTTAAAAATGACTTTGAAAACAGAGATGCTCGACTTGCAAACAGTTTGGTTAAAAAAGTTAAAATTTGGGAAACCTTGCACTAATACCATGAAAATATGTTCAAAACACTTTACCAAAGAAGATTTTTGCTATTCAGATAAATGACATTCAGTTAGTTTTTCTGATTTTAGTTTTTCATAATTTTTATTTTAGGTGAGAATTCGAGCAAAAAAATATTGAAAAAAAAAATGCAATTCCTTATTTCCTTCCATCAACTCCCACACATAGAACTCAAAAACAAAAAGTTAACAAAAGGTTATAATAGGTTATAATGAGACCAACTCGAGGAAGTCGGAGTCGACGAATAGATTTTCAAGAATGTAAGAAAGAGTAAACAGAAGCTTAGAGGCAAGAAATTTTTTTAATCTGATTTTGCTATTACATTTCATATTCCAAATTATTTACACTTGGAATTAGGGACTTATCAATATGTAAAAACCTACAATCGAAATGTTGTAAAGAGGTATAGTATTAACCAATTTTATTGAAGATTTAACAGATTAACCATATATTTCACTCAGAATGTGAAATTACAGGCTTACTAATATTATATACATATAAATCTTTACATATTGAATGTTTTTTTAAAACCTTTTAACAATGCTTGGGTATGTTTTGGAAAATTTTGCATGTATTTTGTTGATATTTCTTGTAAATTTTAGCATGTGTATTAGCATGTGGATTTTTAGCATGTATTGTGTATGTAAAATACTTTATTTCTACTATTATATTTCTTCTACGAAAGTAATAAGTAACTCTGCACATATTTCGAATAATGACGTTGTTTCAGAAAATGATGCAGAAGAAAAATTTTCCTAAAATAAAGAAAATTTCAATTTTGATGCATGCAAAGCTTCATTTCTAAAACTTGCCAAAGAAACATTGGAACTCAAATAACTAGTGGAGACTTATGTACTATACTCTATAATAATTATATAACTTCAGATGAAGTTGTCAATACACTTATCGGTCTTCCTACAATAGAAACTTTAAATGGATTAGCTCAAATTATTAAACAAATAAAACATCCTAATAGAAAAGGCCATTTATCTGTAAAGAACAAATTGTTTTAATCCTCTTGAAGATAAAACAAGATTTATCTTACGTTATGCTTGCTTTTTTGTTTTCTATAAGTTGGCAGCCGGTAGCAAGAATATTTAAATCTATGTTAGTTATATAATATTATCGATTATTTGCATCTCACAATTGATATATTGGCCTAGTTGTGAAGAAATCAATAATAATATGCCACAGTGTTTTGAAAAATATAAAAAAACGAGTTATATTCTTGATAGTATGAGTGCAAGTCAATAAGTTCTTAGAAAATCTGTCAGAGAGCACTCACAATGTCATGTCACATTACTTTTTGACAAGTAGCATCTTTCAACTGATTACTGTCAAATTGTGCAGAATTCATCGCGTAGTTTCATTTCTGTAGACGATTAAAGCAAACAACCTTTGTATTTTTTTGCAAAATGAAAAAAAACGAGTTTCGTGCAGTGATCAAACATCTACATATGAAAGGTTTAACGCCGAAAGTAATCAAACCCGAGTTGGATAATGTTCATAGCACATCTGTATCAGCGACTGTATACAATTGGGTGAATGAATTTAAATGTGGTCGTACATCCACATGTAATACATCTCGTTCGGGACGTCCAATTGAGGCTGCTACGCCAGAAATCATCGATAAAGTCCACGATATTGTTTTGACTGATCGACGAGTGAAAGTACGCGAGCTTGTTGAGACCACAGGCACAGTGATTTTAATTTTGCACGAACAATATTAGGTATGAAAAAGCTATCGGCAAGATGAGTGTTGTTCACTGAGGACTATAAGCGCGACCGTGTGACAATTTCAAAACAATGTTTGGAGATGTTTCAACGTAATCCAGATGAATTTCTGCGTCGATTCATTACTGTGGACAAAACATGGATCCATTATTTCACATCCAAGACAAAGGAACAGTCAAAACAATGGATTTCACCGGGTGAACGAGCTCCGAAGAAGACGAAGACCGTGAAGTTGGCCGGAAAGGTGATGGCCACAGTTTTTTGGGATGCACGCGGTATAATTCATATCGATTACGTTCCGTCGAAGCAAACGATTACTACGTAGCCTTATTAGATCATTTCAACAACATTTAAAGAAAAAATGTCCCCATTTGGCGAAGAAGAAAATGCTCTTCCATCAAGACAATGCACGGGTTCACACGTGCCCGGCACCGATAGCCAAATTCTACGAATTCCGCTACGAATTGTTTCCCCATTCAGCATATTTGCCAGATTTAACCACCTGCGACTATTGCCTGTTTCCAAACCTGAAGAAATGGTTCAGAGGAAAGAGATTCACCACCAGAGAGCAGCTCATCGCCGAAACAGAGGCTTATTTTGAAAGGTTGGACAAATCATATTATTCGGATGGCTTGAAAAAGTTGAAGAATCGTTGGATCAAGTGTATCGAGCTGAAAGGAGACTATGTAGAGAAATAAAAATGAATCGATCAAAAAAAAATGTATTTTACTATGTTTTTCTAAAAACTTATTGACTTGCTTTTGTACCAAAATGCCTATTGAAAAACCGAAATGTCTTCGTTGCCAAATTCGATACTGTCAGTACAAATCTAATTTTATTATTAAATATTTGACGGGTGTTACACCGGCCGAAACATTATTATACATAAGTCCAGGATATGGTAGTAGGGCGTCTGATAAATTCATTTTTATGAAATCTGGCCTATTAGAAAAATGACTGGTAATGAAGACACGATTATGGTGGACAAGGAATTTCTAATTGAATATGAATGTGCGTCACATAATATTGAATTTATTCAGCCATCATTTTTACGCGCTAAGAAACAGTTGTTGCACGAAGAGGCTGAACAAAGTAGAGATGTAGCTGCAGCGAGGGTTCACATTGAACGGGTTAACCAAAGAATCGAAATCTTTAAAATTTTTTTAAATCGTTTTCCATGAAATTTGATTGCTTATGCGGATAATATATTTATTATTGCATGTGCTTTGGTTAATATATCTAATCCAATCCTATTTTCTGATAAATTCTAAAATTATAATAAGACATGTAGACATTACACTAACATAGCATTTTAGTTATATTCCTAAAATTGTGATGATATTAATAGTAATAAGTGACATGATTTAGTTTACAATTCCTATTACTATTTAGTTTAATAAATAGATGTTTCTTTATATACATATGTATATTATATATTTAAAAAATATTATTTAAGTCTATTTAAGTGCAATGTAAACCAAAGAGTAGTAATAATAACATGCCGATAAAAATGTAATTTAATGTTTATAGTTTTTGTAATGTTTTAAAATAAAAAACAAAAATAATTTAATTATTCAACCCGTATTACTAATCAAACTAATTAAGACTCCTTATAAATCAAAGAATTGGAAAGGATACGGGCAGGAGTCAAGCGCAGAATTTTGTCTTCTGTGCTTGACTCTTATTGCCCATATCCTTTCCAATTCTTTAATTATTCAATGTTCTATTTTCTTTGTTTTCTTTACAAAAGTACTGCAGCATTTTTGACATGTAAACGTAACGAACATTAGTTAGCATATCAATGGCATAGTTTTCATTATATGGAATTTTCAGAATATACATGAATTTATCAAAGAATAAATAAAGAACAAAATAACAGCTCCAAATGTTCAATATAAGTAAACCCAATTGAATTTGCCCATAGTATGAATGTTTCTTTTTAAGAGTATAATCTTTTTCCAAAAAAGAGCAAAAGTTTAAGTAATCATTAATTATTTTTGTTTTTCCTTTACAAAGACATTTAATTTCTAATAATAACTCTGGGCCATTTGCTCCAAAAACAATTCCATCTGCGAAATATCTAAGCCAAGGACATTTAGGATGAACGACAAAACCACATTGTCTCGCTTTTCGGCCTGTAACGTTTTCTTCTCTCGCAAATTGTTCTTGCATCTATCTATGTTTTACATACTTATTTTTAACTTCTTATGGCCAAAAATAGGATTTCGATTTTTGCTCCCAGTTTGGCTTTACATTTTTGGAATAAGTAAAACTATTGTAAATTCTTGAACCGGACATCCTCAATTTTCTTGCTTCATTCCATGCTATACAAGATTTTATTGTATCGTAACATAATTTGGCAGCATCGAATACTTGTAAACTATTTAATATCGAAGAACAACATAAACTCAGCTAAACTGGAGGCAAATTTAGTATTAGATCGGTTAAATTATTATCGAAGAAACTGTGATCTATAATGGCTCGTATTTCTATTGGAATTTCGACATCTCTTGTCTTTTCGTCGCAAGGCTTTATTGATGTACCACGCCCTCGTTTATGTAACGATACTGCACCATTTGGATTTAGATTACAGAGTCTGTCAAACAAATCAGATACATTTATTTTAATATTATTGACTTTTGAAAGACAACAAAATGACGTGATTTCAGTAGGACCAAATTCATCCTGTATGGTATTTTTTTGTGAATTCCAAACGCATTTCAAATCGGTGCAAAACAATTCTTCCAATTACAAAATGTTTCTAAACAAAATTTATTTAAAATTATATTTTAAGATAGTTTTTTCGAACTTTTAATATAATATTTGATTAATTTGATTTTATTGCATAAATAATTTAATATACATATCTTCTCAAAAAGAGCAAAACAGCTATAATATGCTTATAATTACCTGATAACCTTGCTTTACATAAGCACATCATTTCTTAGATTATTGGTTTTTTATTTACAATATTTATAATTCCTTCTATCGTATGTGGAAATGATTTAAGTGCGCTCGTTTGCAACACAAGACCCGAAATATGTTTGATCGAGTCATTATTTGTTATTTCTGTGCAGCCCCCCAATAGTATAATAATTACTTGGCCAGATTTTAAAACTTCCTCACTTTCGTTTATATTCCAACTACATATTTCCTTTTACAAATGCATATATTTAAGATAATCGTAGAAACATATCGAGAAAATAAAAGTCGTAATCAATTGATATCGTAAGACTAAAAATTTAAACTTCTTTATAGACCACGTAATTACAGTAAAAATTTTTTCTTTAATTATTTATTTATATTAAAAATTATTTATTTATAAAGAAAAATTTTTTTATTAGTTCTAAAGTACTCTTGAAGCCATTCCATTTTTATTCTGAAAATTTTTTTCTATTTCTTACAGTTCTGGCGATATTCGTTTCGAAAGAAAAAAAACCGATTTCTTTCTAAAAGGAGTTTCACTCCCTAAAAGTGCGTATAGACATGTATAAAAAAATATGTGTCGCTTATTTTTGTCTGAGAATAACATACTAAAAGCTCATTAAAATCGAACAGGGAATCGATCGGGGACAGATGAGTCTCTTTCCTTGTCAGTTGCATTATTTTCGTATAAAAGGAATTAATATATAGTATTTGATAGCAAGTATAATTTGCGATGCTCACGACCGATGTGACGCTAATGTTATTCACGTGTACTCTACTGTAATCACGAGGTCTGTAAAGAGGTTTACAATAAATTTTTAGTTCTCACGATATCAATTGATTACGGCATTAAGTTTCTTTCCTTGTAGGTAAAATTAGTTAGATAAGTATTTAATTTAATATCCTCATAAGTATTTAATTTAATATCCTCAATGCCAATAATCAAAATTATGTTCAATAGACGCGTTTTTATACAAAATAAAAGAATCTGGCACAAAAAAAGATCTCTGTATCCTGTGAGATATTTAACTTAACTTAAAGTTAACAACTGTTTATAGGTTAGTAAATCTGTCATATATAGCATTCTACCGCTTGGCATCTAATAAATTCTTTCCAGGTTCCTATAAGTTAACCCTAATAAATAAATATTTATAAAGTTGATGCATTTCTGTCAAATCCTGATGAGGGATTATCAGATATAAATGAGGAAGTCTTCCTTACGACATCCCTAATAAATCCTTTCCAGGTCCCTGTTAGCTCTAATAAATAAGTATTTATAAAGTTGATGTATCCCTATCAAATCCCGATGAAGGCCTTATCAGAAGGAAACCTTACTTATGACCCAAATAAATTATGATCTTATTAGGTTAAAGTAAGGAAATCTTTCTTATGACATCCCATAAATAATGATCAAGGCTTCATATTACATAGAGTTATCCCTAATAATTTTTTACACGGGTTAGCTATGTATAATATCCCGATTACCTCAAATATTGATAAAAATACTTTTAGTCGATGTATTTTCGCGTAATTATTATAAATTAAAAATGATATATGAACAGCGCTGCAATCTGTACGATAATGTATCAGTCGGTTCAAAATAACAAAATGTTCCTTGGCATAAGAAAAGAAATAGGTACTTAGCACAAGTTTCTCTTCAGTTCCCATCATGTTGCTGTCACCAGGACAATAATAATTTTGTTTAGGCCAACTTAAAAGCATTATGCGGACAATGGTTGTGCAAATGAGCAGATGCTGTAACAAACTTATTGCTATAAATGTTGCTACAATCTGTTAGAAATCGTTTTTGTAAAATATTTAATCCACATTTTTGTCAATCAAATGAAAACGGAACGTCGTCGAACAGTATGCGGTATCGTCATCACAGAAGAATCAAGTTAAATTTCTCAATTTTAAAAAACGACATAGAATAGAATTTTAGTAGCTCAGCGTGTTGGAATTATAGTCTTCAATATGTGAAGGTTACCATAATAAGAAAAAAATAGATCCAAAATCGGCTTAATCGACAAAATTTATTAGCAACGAGAAAAGATAAAATAACATAAAATAAAACGCAAGAACATCAAATCTATATGAATTGATACTGATTCTATTCGCTCCAATAAAAAATAAAAAACAATAAATAAAGGGCAAAGTAAGAGTCAAACATTTTTTGTCTAATTGTCACACAATTAAAAGGAATAAATTACAAATAAAGAAAAATAAAATTAAAAAAAACTCAGCTTAAATTCAAATATAAAACATTACAAATTTTGGTTACCGGATTGAGCCCTCTTCAGACGTTAACTTATCACAAAAATCGCTGTATAAAATAAATAACAATAAATAAAGGGCAAAGTAAAAGTCAAACACATTTTTTGAAATTGTCACACAATTAAAAGAATAAATTACAAATAGAGAAAAGTAAAATCAAAAAAATATAAAATAAAAACTCAGTTTAAATACAAATAAATTACAAATTTCGGCTATCGGATTGAACCCTTTTCAGACATTAACTTATCAAAAAAACCGCATTATAAAATTAATTATCGGAAAATGTTTACATATTTACTGTAATCACAGTTCGGGTGAATCTTGATGTAGAACTAGACATTATTCACATACGATTTAACAGTCAAATGTGATTCACATCTCTTGGAAAAGTTCAAAAATCATATGTAAATTATTCAAACAAGTGTGTCCATATAAGTATGAAAAATCATTAGAATATATAAAATTAAGTGGAACGCAGATGTGTAAGACGGACATTGTATATCGATTATAATGTACGCTCGCTGAAACGGATCAACACAATCCAGTCCGTATACATATGTATACATATATTATTTCTTGGTAAAGTTTATTTATAAGCACGTCAAATCCGAAACAAAAATCTTTTATAAATAAAATTAGTATTTCCTGTAATTAAAATAATTAAATTTTATAAGATACATGTAAAACAAAAAATAAAAAGAATAAAAACAGGGACTAAATTAATAATGTATAATTGTATGAAATATATTTAGAAATAATATAGCTAATGTCACGAATTTACCGTTGTATCAGTAGAAAGTTTATGATTGATCACAATAATCAAACAGAACTATATTGCAACAATTTAATCAATCCTATTATAACAATAAATGATTGTCGTTATTAAGCAAGAATTTGATATTGTAGCAGTAAACATAGACCGTGCACACAAACATTTAAAGAAATAAAGTACTTATTTTTATCTAAGGGATCAGTTGACCAACAATGTTGGTCTTTTATATCTTTTATACCTTTTATACTAAAAAGATATCATAACGTTTTTAACATTAAAGATATGCGAGGAATGAATTCTTTGCAATTAGGATAATTTAGATACCGATGGTGTACGTCTGTACGCAAACATATTATTCGTTATAATATTACTTTGAAAAACACTATATTTACTATATAAAGATACATAAAATTCCACATTAAATACACTATCCGAAAAAAAAATAAATGCGTATATGTTCGAAGCGACAGGTTATTATTTAATTTTATAAAGCATGCATTAAGTTCATGTGAACTTAGCATTTCGTGCGTGACGACGTCGACACGGCAAGTGACCAATAAGAACTACGCCTAGCGCGCAGCACTGTCCTCATTGGCTACTCGCCAAGCAAGGCGCCACGGCGGCCAATAACAGACGCGCCGATCCAGTCAATCTCCGCATAACAAAACGCGATAAAAATTTTAAAGTGCATATCAAGGTGATTCCAGATTGTTCTTATGTTTTTTACTTTAACAAACGAGAATAATTTTCAATTATTCCTTTTTTTATCATATCCGGTTTTTTTTACTACTAGTACTTTCGGGAACAATCTGGAATCATACGAGTATATAAGGTGCCGCACGGTCACAACACGAGAGTCTTTCAGTCAGTCTTTTTCTGAGCGGTGCAATTTTTAGCAGTCGAGTTTACGTTACAGTTTAATGTGCTTTTCCGTCTGAAAGTAATTCACTATGCGTGGTGAATTGTGCTGTAGAAAGTCTCAATCTATTCTGTGTTTCAATAAAGTTTATTGTCTTCGAGTGTGGAAAAAGCAAACGATTTTCTTTCAAGTAATATTCCGCTCCTTCCTTCCGAGTCGCTACAATATATAAAAATAATGAAATAAAAAACACGTGAACGAAAGAGAGCTCTAAGCAGTCATCGCATCAAAAAACATTTGTGAGGATATTATATTTTAAACGTTAAACAAGAATTATACGTTTATATGTATAAAATTATGTAGTTTACTCTGTATAAAATTAATAAACAATATTGCTCGTCGATGATGCATTTCAGTCGCAGTACAAAGAATTTGGATTTCGAAACGTGCTTACTCGCAATAATACATGATGTACCAAGCATAAGACATAGCAGATATATAAACATTTCAAGGTGTATGATTCGAAGTTTGAAGATTACGTAAATTTAAATCTTCTTACATGTCATTGTACGATTCATGGTGTTACTGATGGAACATACGAAGCTCATCCACACATAGACATTGTGGAACATATATTACTTCAATGTCATAAAATGTAATTATGATATCTATATATAAAAGTAAGTGAGAGACAGTAAGTTTCAATTTTTATAAAATTTTGATTATACATTTATTACTTAATTTTGTTACTTATTTAATTTTGATTATACATTTTATACGTTATATACTTTTCTAAAGTCTATTTACATATTTTCTATTTTCTACAGTGCATCTTCTCATACATCATCGAAACCTCGCTACATACTTCATATCTTGATGAGGAAATATGTATTGACATTGACAGCGTATAAGTTCTTGGACATCGGAATCGTCAGGGGACCTATCGTCTCATGTAGAAATTGCGATCAGCAACAATCGAGGTAATCGCATAATTCTGTCTCATACTACGTGAAAGGCGTCCATCGAGAAACGTGTAGATATTGAGCGATTAATGCAGTCAACTGTCCCATCATCATCATCACCGATTCTGAATATAGAACTTGTTAAAGTATGTGATAGGAAAAACATAAAATTGTCATTGTATGATATATGCTTGTACATGAAACCAACAATTGTACTTTTCTTATTTAAGCTCGATCAATGCTTGTACATGAAACCAACAATTGTACTTTTCTTATTTGAGTTCGAGCAATGTGTCGAACTATAAATTAAGTCAACGTATGCACGGTGTTAGTGAACAATTTAAATATTTGGTATCATTTTTAAGACAAAATTGTATTACTAATAAACGCGTTGTATGCTGTAAATACTTTACACAAAATTTATGATAAAAATTCTATTATAGAATGTGAACTAGTGGTCTATGATTTAAATTATATTGTACATGATGCATTAAAAATTAGATAAATAAATCTATATTAAAAAATATACATATTTCTTTGAAAATTTATTTTTTCCCCGATCTCTTTATCATTCTTTCTTCGTGATACTAAATTACTTAATAAGAAAGCGCATCTGGCTAATCGACTTATAGCATTAAAATATTGGGTTGTTCGGAATTTCGTTTTTTCCCAACAGAGAACTTATTGTATTTTTTCACAACCAACTTCACACTTAAACCGCATAATCATTATATAATATATTTTGACAGCTGATATAGCAAGGCTTGCTTGTGAAAAAAGTTCGATTGATTCTACGCAGTAGTTTTTGGTTGGTGCCCTATCAAATATGAAAGTAAAAAGCAGCATTTTCGGCATATTTTACTTTTTTACTATCGAAAAGGTAAAAATGCTGTTCAAGCAAGAAAAAAATTATCCGATGTGTCTGGAGAAGATGTATTGACAGAACGCCAGTGCCAAAACTGGTTTGCAAAATTTCGATCCGGCAATTTTGATGTTGAAGATGCACCACGTTCTGGAAGGCCAGTTGAAGCTGATAAAGACACAATAAAGGCATTAATTGATGCAAACCGGCGAATAACAACTCGTGAGATCGCTGAGAAATTAAATTTATCGAATTCGACCGTTTATGATCATTTGAAACGCGTCTGATTGTTAATCGTCTTTCATTTTCATAAGAAAAAACGAAATTACTTTCCTAACAATCTAATATTATTAAAATTGTGCTCGTATCATTATATTGTAAAATATCGCATCATAAAAGTCATAAAATAAATATCTTTTTAATAAAAAAATCGCGTTTAAGAGAATATATATCAATAATTTGTGACTACTATACACCAAAATTGTATTAACAATAAATGTGATGTATTAAAAGATTGCGTGAAGTTTATGATAAAACTTTAATCATGGAGTATGAATTAGTAATGTGCGCTTCAGATGAAATTGTATACACTACGTTACATTTAAAGTAAGAAATAAATTAATGTTTTATAAAAAATATGTATAATATGATATTTAAATATATTACTGAATTTTTTAAATTATTTTTAGTCTTCTTTTCCCCTGCCTCTATTCGGCGATTTATAGTAGAATTATATATGATAAGAAGGTGTGCAATTTTTTCTCAAATAAGTTAATCAAATTATTAAAATAAAAATTGAATAATAAAAAATTATAATTCTAATTTCTATTTCTTTCTGGGTTTCCTCCACAATCCTAAAATATTTTTTTTGCTCCCTTCTGTCACATCATCTGCTTGTTACGTATCTTTGAAACCTGCACATTCCTGTTTTTCCTTACCACGACTGGAAAAGAATCTTCTTTCTCTATATAGTTATTTAGAATTAATTAATAATATGATAGCTATTTATTAGTACAATAAGTGTTCGATAGCTACTCAATAATAGTTTATAATAGTTTGATAATTAGGAACGCTTAGCTATTTGTATTATTGTACATTACTAAAAATATTATTATAATTAGTTGCTAAAGTAAAATCATAGTTAATCATTGTCATATCATTAAAAAATCGTAAAACAAATACCATATTTATTTAATAAAATTGTGAGCAAGAAAAAAAGAGTATTTGGAAGAGAATGTGCGAAAGAATATAACAAGAAGAAGAGAGAGCGTGAATGCTATGATAAGTATAGGACCACGATGGGTACGAGAGAGAGCACGAATACTATGGCGAATACTATGACTACAACGGATGGAACATACGAGTATAGCATTATGCGCACTATTTGGCAACATCGCAATGCATCTCGATCTTTAAATTTTATATCATAATGCATGCAATTTGGCAACGTCGCAATGTATCAAAATTACATTCATAATGTTATCGTGAAATATGTCGTATTAATACGTCGAATGTCCTTAAAAAATCTTTTATTACTAATAAAGCTGTCGTATATCGGCGCTTGCATTTTTTATCTCTCGCTTGTGTTGGTTGAACAATTCCACATGCATTCCTGAAGAAATGTGATGGAGGGGACGAAACTTAGAAAGAGCTCGGGCAATGTTACTGCATCAGTTGTTCAAAAGGACCGCTATTGCAACACTTTCCAAGCCATGTACGATTCCATGAGATTTTACGTTTCTATTCAAAATGAGAGTTTTATAAACAGTAAGTTTTTATTTTATAATTTTTTTATACCTTTTCTCTACAGTTTGTTTATCTGTTTTTCCTTTGATCTCTATTATATACATATACATACTGTAAGTCAAGTAAGAGCGTGGTCGGCCTTATTCAAAGCTAATAAAAGATATCGCCCTAAATCTATCATGAATCTATAGAGGGCACCTTTGTTCTTGATGCACTATCAAGGAAGATTCAGTTGTCATTGAACTTTCTTAAGAGAATCACATTAAGCGCCATGAATACCAAATACGCATCACGCTATGAAGCTGTGTTCCTCTATACTCACTCGAAAGGTCCAAAAATGTCACAATTAGCGGCTGCTAAATATATGAAAAAGTCGAAATCATTCGTATAAAAGTGGGTGCAGCGATATAATGTGGTAAAAAATGTCGATGATTCACCGGAGCGTGGCTCGATATGCAAAGTGGACAAAAAAGACTATAAAAAAATAGTGAATCTGTTTTCGCGGAATCCTGGTTTAACACTGCGTCAAGGACAAGCAAAATTGAAGCAGAAAAGTTTAGATATATCATATGAAACTATTCGAACCTATCTCAAGGCTAATAACATGAAATGATGCAACAGTGAAGAAACCTCTGTTGAATGAAAAACATGTGACAAAGCGACTTGCTTGGGCGCGTGAGAACATTGATCGAGACTTTAGCAACGTAATTTTTATTGACGAATGTTCCATATGGGCACGTTGTACCCTCAAACGAGCCTGGTCACCTTCCAGAAATAAAATTATCGAGCGGACATGGAGTAAAGGTGCATCTTTGGGGCTGCTTTTGAAAGCAGGGTTTCGGCATTTTGTACTTGTTTACTTGCAACCTGAACGCCGAGAAAATGCTCGAAATCTACAAAAAGGCTTTGTTACCGTCTGCCGAACGTTGGTTCATCGACAAAAATGAGGATTGGATTCTGCAGGAGGACAACGATCCTAAACACTGCAGCAAGCTCTGTACCGAGTGGAAACAGCAATCTGGCATAGTTACACTGGATTGGCCGTCGCAGTCGCCCGACGCAAATCCTATCGAAAATGTGTGGGCATACATGAAGCACAAGCTTCGTGAAAAACGCACTTACACTTTAAAGCAGCTATCTCGCGAGATTCGACGGATTTGGAGAACCTTATCGTTAGAATATGCCGTTAATTTGGTCGAAAGCATGCCTCGAAGATGCCAGGCAATTATCGATGCCGATGGTGACTGATCGCATTACTAATGTAATTGCATCTTTGATTTGATCGAGTACTATACATATATGCATATAAAAATTTTATTTAATACAATTTTTTATAAATTAACTCGACCACGCTCTTACGTGACATACTGTATATATATATATATATAGGCTGCTGGAAAAGTTTCTGCAAACAATATGAAAAAAAACATGTAAAATTCGGTAAATGGCTTTATTGTTTTTCGAAGTATTTAAAATCGAGCCTTTAAGATCGATACAGGCAACTCAAATCGCTCACCACGCATCTTATTTTTAATGTTTGGGAACAAAAAGAAGTCATTAGGTGATAAATCAGGTGAATACGGACAATGAGTCATCAATTCGACATTATTATTGGATAAAAAGTCAACGGTTTGATGTGCTGTGTGACAGCTAGCGTTGTCATGATGAAGGATGATGCGACGATTTCGGTTTGTTCTACGCAATTCATTTATGACTTCTGGCAAACAAATTGTATACCAATCAGTATTTACAGTCCTTCGATCCTCTAAAGCCATGATTGTCACATGTCCGGTATAACCGAAGAAACAAGCAATCATTTGCTTGGCAGCACTGCGTGAACGAACAACTTTTGTTGGTTTCGGTTTATTTTGAAATACCCAAACAGTGGATTATTGTTTCGGGCTCATACGAATAGATCCATGTTTCGTCCTCAGTAACGATGTTGTAGACCAAATTTGACCGACCTCGGTTGAATTTCTTGAGCATTTCTTTGCTCCATTTAACACGAGCCTGTTTTTGAGCTTAGGTCAAATTGTGAGGGATTCAATGACTGCAAAGTTTCCATACGCTCAAGTGATCATGCAAAATCGTATGTATTGCTTTCATGTCAATGCCTAAGGATGCCTGAATCTCTCGGTATGTTATATGCCGGTCTCGCTCAATCATTTCACGCACAGCATCAACATTAGTGGCAACAACAGACGTGGATGGACGACTTTCACGGAATTCATCACTAAGAAAGGTACGTCCACGCTGGAATTCGGCAAACCAATTATAAACAGTCTTATTGGATGATGCTTCATCCCCAAAAG
>NW_017304363.1:524781-528073 GCF_001594115.1 Trachymyrmex septentrionalis | reverse complement strand
ATATATATATATATATATATAAATACACACACACATATATATTATACTTTCTTCTGCAGAGCATCTTCTTGTAATAAACCCCGTCATACATCTCGTATATTGGGAAGAAGATTTATACTGACTCCTACAGCTTACAAATACCTGGATGTCGAAATCGTCGTGGAACCTGTGTCTTTTGTGGAAATTGCAATTGGCGACAACCAAAGTAACAACATAATCTTGCCTCGTGAAATGTGGCAGGCTTTCATAGAAAGACGCGGATATTGAGCGGTTCATGTAATCAATCGCACTTTCATTATTATCGCTCCAAGATCTAGTGATAGAAATCGTAAAAATGCGTGATGTGAATGTGGTCAAATTAATACTGCGCGAAACATGTCTGTACATGAAGCCGTGCTCTTCATATTCGAACTCAAACATTGCGTTGAGAACGTATACTCTGAGCTGTGCCAGTATACGCATATCGTCAATGAAAAATTTAAATATTTTGTAACACTTTTAAGTGAAAATTGTATCATCGATAAATGTAATGCTATAGACTTTTTGCGCAAAATTTATAATAAAAAATCAAATATAGAAGTTATGTGAGTTAATAGTTTATGCTTTAGATAATTGTAAACAGTGTGAAAAGTAAATGTACATTTTATTGCTAATCGGAAGAAGGTGCTTAAAATTCGATTTGAAATTAATTTAATTAAATTAAATTAAATTGAGATCCTGCTTACCATATAAATATTATAAAAACTATATAATAAGAGCTATATATTGTAAAATTACGTTATATATATATAAAAGTAAATACGCATATTTAAACTATATATCTGGGTGTATAACAGTGTTACGTCCAAGCTCCGGAAATACATTTAAAGAGAAGAGGAAATAGAAAGGATGGAGTGTGGAAGGTCAGACTCTTGTCTCGCAGGTATCTGTACAGAGGCAAATACCGCGAGTCGAACGCACCCTTTTTTATGCTCGCGTCGGAATATGGGTCAACGTCCCGTAAAGACGATATGACACCTGTTTCCTACAAGCGGTGCGATCGTCGGTCCGAATTTCGAGTCAGGGAAATCCCTTTAACTCGGGAATGGACCACGTGCGATCTCTGAAAGGGCAAGGTTTAATGATTGCGAGGTTTTATTAGAAGGTTTAAAATTGAATAACGAGAAAGAGTAAAATGATTACTATCATTGTTTATTGTCGTTAATCAAAAAATAAGAAAAGCACACGGTTATATAATAGTAGGCGTACTTATTATAACTAATCTATACATTAATATAGTTACTAATGACGCAACAATCTATTCGGTAGCGACCATACACTTATGTACATGGAGTAGTCGAAAAAATCGGATAGGTTTTTCTTAATCTATTTCATGAATGGAAACGGAGGAAGGAGGGAAAAGATTGAAGAAGAATTCCATTGGAACTAGCTATAGATTGGCGGAATTCGGGAAAAATACAGGGATACAAGAATTTGAGTGTTGGCCGGTGATGGCATTGTGGATTTCTTCAGGATCGATAATGAGAGCCGATTGTGTAGGCCCCCTCAGGGATAGATGCGGTAGTAGTCCGCGGGAATTGACTGATGAGCGACTCGAAAGTGTCACTCTCTAGGACTCGGAAATAGGATGTAGGTGGAGGCGGAAGAATTTCCTTTAAGAACTCCACGCTGTTCGTGGAGTTCGTCGGGGACGGAATTCCTCTGGGGGAAATTTGAATGGAATTGATCGACGATTCGGGTGTTAGCGGAGGAATGTCGGGAAATATTCGCTCCGTCGGAGCGTCGGAAAACGCGAGTGATGGAGATCGAAGAGGGGGGGGGGTGAAGGAGTTCGCGAGGGAGGTGAAGGCGTTCGAGCGGGAGATGAAGGGGTTTGAGGGGGAGATAATGGAGTTTGAGGCAGAGGTGAAAGTGTTCTAGGGGGAGATATAACCTCTAACTGATCGCGGTTAGGTAGAGCCGGCGGAGCCGGTAATGACAAGGGTGGTGGAGGCAACTCGTCTTCGGCCGGGCGACTCCGATCTCAAGAACCCCAGAGGGACCCCTCTGGAACTCTTCATCCAGGAGTTTCCGCGCTTCCCGGTAAGCCCGGCTTCTAAGCCCTTATAGGGACGGTTTAGATGCGGCACTATGATTTAAATTATAGCGGATATTTCCTATATATGTGTGTGTGTGTGTGTGTGTGTGTGTGTGTGTGTGTGTGTGTGTGCGTGCGTGCGTGCGTGCGTGCGTGCGTGCGTGCGTGCGTGCGTGCGTGCGTGCGTGCGTGCGTGCATCAGAATGGGATTTACTGGTGTTCTGCAGATGGGGATGGATCCAACGACCGGATTTGCTTGGTGATCCAAGCATTCTACGAGGAGGGTTGATATTCGGATGTGTAGGCTCCGGTCGAGTTGCACAGTACGATTACGCTTCACTCGGTTTTATACAACTCAGCACTTTTGCTGGCAGACCGGTAGAGTAATGTAAACCGGTAAAGTATATATACGGAATGTGCCTACAAACCGACAGAATAACGTATATCGATTGGATGTGCCTACGGACCTGCAGAGTGACGGCTAAAATTGGAATATGACTGAACTGTTGTTCGTGGAAGGCCTCTTTTTATATTGGCGAGTTAGTGGTGCAGAGCTCGCGTATGCTGTTGGTCTAATCTAGGAAAAATCCAACCTCCAGCCGTTACTCTGCCGGTCCGAATCAAATTCTATTATCAAACGTTATTCTGCCGGTTCGTAGGCACATTCTGATCAGTATACATATTTTACCGATTTACATTATTCTACCGGTCTGCTAGTAAAAGTGCTGAGTCGCGTAAAACCGAGTGAACTCTTAACATACTGTGCGGCTCGACCGGAGCCTCCACATCTGAGAGTCAACCCTGCCCCTGTACTGTGGAGTGCTTAGATTGCCAAGGGAATCGGACCGTTGAATCCACTCCATCTGCAAGACAGCAGTAAGTCCCACTCTGGCCAACACACACCCATACGCACGCACACACACAAAACTGCAAACATCACATTATACTGTACATACACTCAGCATTCGCAAATAAAACATTCTTTATATTGGAAATCTTTGTACATGAATTGATCTTGCATCTCTCCTTCTTGTACGAGCCACAACTTTATGACGTTCCAAACCGTTTGCGTTTAACCTGATGAACTAATCCGCGTCAAAGTCAGGTTGTTACACAATGAGTACAAGCATGATCTATTAATGCATTTTGCATTAAATAGTTTTCAACCTAAGAGCAATAAATTCATCGTGGAACCGAGAGAGAGAGAGAGAGGGG
>NW_017304363.1:523446-524681 GCF_001594115.1 Trachymyrmex septentrionalis | reverse complement strand
GAGAGGGGGGAGAGAGAGAGAGAGAGAGAGCGGTGTTTCTGCTAAACTAGTAGATACTATCTGTTGGTTCCACCATGAATTTATTTTATATATATATATAGATATATACGAGGGGGGACCCAAAAAAAACGGGAATTTCGTCATAACTTCTTTATTTCTCAATATTTTAACACCAAATTTTAATCACCTTCAAAGTATTCGCCATTGACCACAACGCACTTCTCCAAACGATTCTTCCATTGTTCAAAACAGTTTTTAAATTCACTCATCGGGATGTCCTTTAAGCCTTCCAGCGATTTTTGTTTCACCTCCTCCACAGTGGCAAAACGCTTTCCTTTCATATTCCTTTTGAATTTGGGGAACAAAAAGAAGTCACAGGGGGCTAGATCCGGTGAGTATGGGGGGTGGACAATTGGCGTTTTTGGTCAAAAATTGCGAAACAAAATTTCACAGCCACGCGTTGTTCTCGACAATCTGCCATTACGTTTTCGCCGAAATGTAAAAAGTTGTTTTACTAAAAAAAATCTCACAGGCGAACCGATGCACTCACAGCGACACAACTTCGCACACTGACGCAGGTGGCGTGACACTAACGGACATGTGGTCAAACAATAGGTTCCCCCACTCTCCCTCCCCACCACAGCGTAATTCCCGGAACTTATGGGTCCCCCCTCGTATAGCTATACACACACTGTGAGAGCAAAAAATATTCGTACAAAAAAAATTTATGAAAAACGTTTTATTTGTAAAACATAAACATTAATTAGCAATTTTATAAAATAAATACATTCTGTTCTAACAAATGAGCTTCGCATATATTTCTGATTTTCTAAGCTAAATTTCTCGACGAATACTTTTTGAACATCCAAACAATGGATGTTTAATTAGTTTAAACTCTTAATTTTCGCTTATTTTTCAGATGATATATTTTCTATAATTAATACACATTTTTTTTGTACATATAATTTTAAGAAACATACGATCTATTTTATACTTTATGAATAAATTATTAATTACCCAGCAAGAAATGATTATCAATTAACCGTCGAATCGACGTCAAATTGGTGTTGAAATTATTGTATCGATATCAATTCGATATCAAATCATTTCTCGCTGGATAATATTTAATTTTTAAAAATAAATTTTTTTTTTTAAATATTTTCTCTGTATGAATACTCTTTGTACTCACTGTATGTATGTATATATATATATATATATATATATATATATATATA
>NW_017304363.1:480287-523419 GCF_001594115.1 Trachymyrmex septentrionalis | reverse complement strand
TATATATATATATATATATATATATATATATATAATATACGTACATACATATATACCATATTTGTAGACATTCGAACTACGCGCCAAATTAGTTCCGGACTTATAAACGCAATCAAAATATAGTAATATCACAAATTAAATTCACGAGCAATTTTTAATAACTTGATGCTCAATCAGGCATCATATTAGAAAGATGTTAATGTGCTCAAAAATTGTAAAGAAATTTATTGCAAAAAATATTATCTTGGCCAGGAGTCAAATTTACAATTCTTTTTTACATTTTTACGTTTATTTATTATATATTTACACTTTTCAGCACGTTAGTATCTAATATAATGTCTGATTGAGCATCAAATTATTAATAATTGCTTGTCAATTTAATTAGTGATATTATAACAATAGTTTAACTGCATCTGGAAGTCCGGAAAATTAATTATACAAATATATATAGTATATATGCATGTACATATATAGTATATATAATTCATATTGAATTATTAAGCATTAAAGACCCAGGCATTTAATTTCTAATTCTTATTGATTGTATTTTCATATATATGGTCTAAAATAAGATTCTTATTCTCAATATATCCTATGTATCTCCTAAATTTCTGTACACATACGAGTATAGGGTATTTGAAAAGTAACGATAAATCTTTCGCATAGGGGCAGAATGCACTAAACTGAGAAGAAAGTTCTCTACCATGTTATAATTTCCGCGATGATTAATGAGTTATTAATTTATAAAAATAGCCAAATTCGTTCAGCCTACCGACAAATGCAAGCGTATACCAGTATAGGAGTGGTGAGGCGCGCGTTCGCCGTCACAAAGCACGTCTAGTGATGGCAATTGTCACTTGTAAACAACTTTTGAAGGCAAAGGCTGAAAAATAAAGACAACCAGGCTTACTGGAGTCTACACAAAAATATACATAAGAAAATCGGGGAGGCTAAAGAGATATGGATAGAAAATAAATGCAAAGAAATAGAAGACCTAAATAATAATCATGATTTTTTTTAACGTACATAAGAAGATAAAGGCGGCTATTAGTATCATGATAAACGAACATCTAGCAATCTTACTGATGAACAAAGAAACCTAGTCACCGAAATTGAGGAAAAGCTACAACTATGGGAGAACTATGTGGAAGAAGTTTTCAAGGATGAACAACGCCGAGAATAACCAGAGCTCGTTGATCTAGAAGAACCTGAAATAACTATCTCTGAAGTAAAAAGAGCAATCGATAATGTCAAGAATGGCAAGGCAAGGGGCCCAGATAAAATATCTATAGAATTGATTAAGATCACGAGAAGTTCATCGAAACCGTAACCATTCAATATGATCTACAACAGCGGAAAAATTCCAGAAGATTGGTTTACCTCTATTTTTACTACAATCCCGAAAAAAAATAACGCCAAGAAAGTCAGGAATTTTAGAACTATTAGTTTGATGATCATTTATAATCTTCTTAAAAATTATCCACGCTTGTATCTATAGGAAATGTGAAGAAAACAACGGAGAGAGCCAGTTTGGCTTCTGGGACGGCCTTGGAATACGAGAGGCACTGTTCACAATACAAATACTTATTCAACGGTGCCGGAATGTCAACTGCGACGTCTATGCTTGTTTCATTGACTACACAAAAATCTTCGACAAATGCCATAGAAACTTATCGATATTCTAAGGGATATTGATGTTGATGGCAAAAAGATAAGGATTGTTTAGAAATCTGGAAGCACAGGGCGATTGTGAGGGTGGAGGAGAGAATTTGGAGCCGGTTGAGATTGGGAGAGGTGTGAGACAGAATGCGTATTGTCACCGCTTCTATTTAATCTATATTCTGAGATCATTTTCAGAGAAGCACCTGGAGGATACTCAGCATGGAATCAAGGGCAAAATAATAAACAACATTCATTATGCTGATGATACTGTGATTCTGGCAAATAGTTTCGATGGCCTTCAAGGTATCTCACCAGGATTTGTGAAGCGAGCTCTGAGTATGATAATTAAACTCCAAAAAAATCAAATATATGGTAAGATATATGGTAAGATATATGGTAAGATTCCAATGCAACGGGATGTCCTATATGTGAATGATCGAAAGAATCAGGATAATTACATATCCAGGATGTATTATTAACAATGAATGGGACCACTCTCTAGAAATAAGATGTCGAATCGAAAAATCCACACAACACAAATGACTTTTTCCAGTCGGCATATAGTCGACTATAAGTTGACTATTTGCTGACAATCAGTCGACTATATTTTAGTCGATTTAAAGGCGACTGTTCCCAGTTGACTTAAAGTCGATTTTGAGTCGACTATAAGTTGACTATTTGCTGGCTATTAGTTAATTATATTTTAGTCGACTGCAAATCGACTTAAAGACAAAAGCTCTATTCTTCACGCACGCACGCACACAGTGTACGCCTCTTGAACTTCACAAAGTTTTTATAATTTTGAGTTATATACGTATATATGATCATTTGCAAAATAATAATAAAAAAAGATTCATCAACTACACTTTGTTCATTACAATATAATAAAAAAAAGTGTTTATATATATATATTATGTGCGCGCGCGCGCGCGCGCGTGCGTGCGTGCGTGCGTGTGTGTGTGTGTGTGTGTGTGTGTGTGAGAATCAGGGAAGGGGAAGTGTCTCACAGAAATTGGGAAGGGAGAAGTGCGTCACCAGAGTCTGTGTTAAAGGGAAGGAGATGGTTGTTCTTTCTCTCTCTCACCCGTAGCGTTCTTTCTTTAATCTATTGTTTTCTCTCTCCTATCCTTGTAGGATGCAGTTCTCTCTATTTTACTCGTTGCAGTCCTATACTTATTATTTGCGCTATCTCTTTCTCCCGTTGTGATCTCTCCCACGTTGTCTTTTCTTCTTTCACATGATTTAATTAAATAGATATGGTATTTATGATTTTTAATGATACGACTTAGAAAATAATTATGATAATATATTATTGAATTTTTAATAATATAACTTAGTAACACTAACTATAATATAATACTTTTTTTATTAATGTAATACAAATAGCCAAGCGCGCTTTCTTATTGACTAATTCAATACTACTACGAAAATATAAAAAAGGAGTGGCTAAGATACTAAGGATAAAATAATTTTAGAAAAAAAGAATATATTTTTTAACATACATTTATTTATCATGTAATGCAGTATGTACAATATAATCTAAACCATAGACTATTCACATTCTATAATAAAATTTTTATCATAAATTTTGTACAAAGTGTTTGTAGCATCGCTTTTATTAGTAATACAATTTTGTCTTAAAAATGACACAAAATATTCGAATTTCTTACTAACACCGTGCGTATATTGACTCAGTTCAGAATACATGTTCAATACATTGCTCAAGCTCAAATAAGAAAAGCACAGTTGTTGGTTTTATGTACAAACATGTGCCATTTAATATTAATTTCACGTTATTCGTATCATATATATTTTAACAATTAGATCTTCCACATTTAGATCTTGAATCGGTAATGATGATGGGACTGTTGACTGCATTAATCGCTCGATATCTGCAAGCCTCTCGATAAATGTCTTCCACGTAGCATAAGGTATAAACATGCGATTGTCTTGATTATTGCCAATCACAATTTGCACATGAGATATAGATCCCATAACGATCCCAATGTCCAGGAACTTGTACGCTGTCGATGTCAACACATATTTCCTCATCAAGATACGAGGCATGTAGCGAAGTTTAGAAGATGTACTAAACGATGTTTGAGAAAATGCGCTGTAGAAAAAAAGAAAAATGTAAATATATCTTACAAAAATACATAACGTATAATACGTATAAGCAAATATTTTATAAAATTAAATAAACTTACTGTCTCTTGCATGCCTCATAGTAGTATAGTATAGAGGATTCTAACCGAGGGGGCTAGAGGGGAGCGCGGGGCGCGGAGGATACTCGTAGGCGCGGGCGGAGGAAGGCGCGGTAGAGGGGGGAGGCGCGGTAGAAGGGGAAGGCGCGGGAAACCCCGGCGGCATCGCTATAATAGGACCCCGGTCGGTTGATTACGTAAACAATGCGTTTCTTATTTTTTTCATCCACCGCCGCCGCCGCTGCTACGGGCCCCGCGTCCACCCCAAAAATGCGTAGATAACAAGGACTCGCACGTTAGAGAAAGATAGAGCGTGCATGACGCTTTACATGACACAATTATTATCTGGCATGTGCCAGATTAAAGGATGGAAGAAATGAATCCTCTTTTTTATGACGCAGTTTTTTCAATACGGTTTTTTATTAGAACGTCGAAGTATAGGATGGATGGAGAATAAAATAAAGTACATATATAAAATATATGATGTGGATAAAAATTTTTTATTAATTTCTTATTATTATACATCGTTTTTTTCTCATATTTTATTACATTTTTTTTTCACGGTCGACAGCGTTTGAATACAATCGACGGCTTGAACATCGCTAGCTATGGCTTATATTTTGATGGCATTGATGACATTGATGATGATGATGTCGATGAGGAACATGATTTTGATGCTTTTTCACCTGGACATTCCCAATATCTCTTTTCTCTCGATGGTGGACTTGGCGGACCTGGTGACAAGGAACGGTACCTCTTACGCTCGATTTTCGATGTATATATTCTTTTACACGATCCATGTCTTATCACTCGTAATCGAAATTTACGATTGAAAGAAAAAAAGTTATATACACTGTTCATATACACTATCAGATCAATGATACATCGCGACGCTTTAAGAGAAGCGCCGATGTTCGGCTGTTAAGCAAAACATAACTCTTCTACAGTAAAATGAAAGTAATACTCCAGTGAAAAGTATGAAAACACACTGCGTTCCCACAACCCTTAAATTTCTTCGAAGAAGTGTCGATAACGATTTTTTTCTGAGAAGAGATAGCGAGAGAGATCGATGACATGTAGTGACGCGTTAAAAGAAGCGTTGATGCTGTTTATATAAACTAAATAGAATCGCTCGCAATGCTGCCTTATCTACAATACTTCTAAATAAAGTATGACCCAATAGGCAAAGGGACAAAGAAGTCACAAATGAAATATATAATGAGTTATAAGCGCTCAGTTCCGCAGTTGGTGCCCTGGAAGACGAACGAATTGGTCGCAATAAGAATAGTGTTATAATAAAAAAAGTATGATTGATCATCGTGCGAACGTTGAGGACATAGCCAACGTAGTTGAGTACATTAGAAACGTGGATCCGGAACAGTTCGCGAATATTAGAGACGAAGTGTTCGAAGTGTTAGAAGAAATGGATATAGATTTTGAAGAAATAATGGACCAAGATTCCGACGAAGAAGTGCTATCCGACGATACTGGTTATGTTAGCGACTTGAGCGAGCGCGATACGAATCACGCAGAAAAATTTGTACCGTCTCCAGAAATTCGCGCACTGAACGGCCATACTAAACACTGCATGATCCAGTGCTACTATACAACGGGTGGTGCCTTAAATGTGTGTGCAACATGCATGATACGTTTGGCTGACACCGATGTTGTAGGAATGTCTTGTAAAGAAGCACGATATCGATTATATTGATGCGCTAGGCGGCCGATCTTGCACGAATTGTGGAATGCAAATGTACACTATATTTCCGTGCAACAAGTGCCCACATTGCACACATTAAAAAAACTATTGTGAACAGTATTGTGAGCGAGACACTACTGAAAAATATATGGGAAGATTGTAACGTAGATGATGTGTTGTACCAATACCCGGTAATCTGCAAAAAAGAAACATAGGTGCACGAATATCGCCAGTGCAATTCCTACGCGATCGTGAATTAGGTATACGTGATGAGAAACATGGAACAGTTATCAGAGAGCCCGTTTCTGACTGGTCTGACTCGCGCGACAGAAAGTGTATCCACGGCTATGAGACAAATGTTACGAGGACGATGAATATGAAAAAAGACATTGGTGAAATAGAAATGTCAATGTAATATAGGACTATTATTATAGAGGGCGAAGAAAATCGCAGATAAGAACCAAGGTTGGTGCATCTGCATTAAGATTCCTGCAGGTAGTGAAAAGTGCGTCGAACTACTGATTATTGATAACTGTTGAAATATAATATACATTTGACTGTATTCAAATTAAAGGAAAACATAACAATGAGTTTCGCGTAGAATAAGTAACAGCATTAACGTGTGTATGAGGGGAACACATACATGTAAGTCACCACTCGTGTAGTATATGAGTATCACGTGATCGCCATGAGTTGCCGAAACGGCCGACTAAGCGTCTGTAGGTTTTATAAGAGAGTCGTCGCCGACTGCACATGTAGCGCACAGTGATGTAATTGATAAGATTAGTGATAAATTTATTTCATTAAAGTATATTAAATAAAATCATCTCTGCAAAACCTCATTTTTCCCAAGATGGTAGCAGAGCGTGGTTCCTATGTCGACAAACCGCATACAAACTCATAGCGATCCGAACACGTGGACACAAATCGACTGAGAGTGAAGCTAATTTTTCAAAAGTATATAAATGAGCGAGTCTGAACAAGAAGATGATAAAACCAATGAAGAAATAAAGAAAGCCAAGATACTGAGAAGGTTTGCGGAAGTTACGAAAAAGTTTTTGAGTGTATTAAATTTTGTGTATGCTGAAAAAGGACAACTAGAAGAAAAACAAGACAAAATGGAGAAAAAGGAGTTTTTGATACCGGTGTTTGATGGAGAGGACTATGCTATGTGGAAAAAACGGATAACAATGTTTATGAAAATGAAAAAATGTGATACAGTGCTAACGAGAGAAAAGGCCGCTACAGATGAACCCACATGGGATGAATATGATTTAAAAGCTATAAATATAATATATAGCTCCATTTCAAATAAGCAGTTGGAGTTTGTATGCGAAGAAACGACAGCTTATGGAATAATGAGGAAATTAGACTGCATGTATTTGAAAGAATCCACAGCGTTACAAATTGTGTGCAGAAACAGACTGGAAAAAATGAGACTGAATAAGTATAGTGAAACGGCGTCATTTTTCAATGATTTTGAAAAATCCGTAAATGAGTTGAAAGCCGCAGGTGCTCAAATAAGTGAGAAAGAAAAGCTAAATTATATGCTTAACACATTGCCAGAATCATATAGTTATATTGGCGATTTAATTGATACGTTAAAGGTTGAAGATCAGACAGCAGACTATGTAAAAAGTAAGATAAAAATGGCTGAAATGAAGAATCAAAACGATCATCTAGAAAGAAGATCGAATGCTTTTGTAACAGTGAAAGGAAATTGTTATAAATGCGGCAAAACCGGGCATTTCGCAAGAGAGTGCCAAAATGGCAGCCAAACAGCACAAAGCGGTGGAACATGGCGAGGCTCAACACGTGGTCGCAGCAACAGAAGAGGCATAAGAGGCAACTTCACCAGAGGGCGCGGGAACTACCGCCAGCAGCCTGAGACCAGCGCTACACACGGGCAGGACAGCTCAGGAACCAGCGCCTGGATAGCAACGGCACATACGAAGTACAGCAGAGAGACATATAGGACACGTGATTCTGAAATAGAGTGGTTACTCGACAGCGGATGTACTGATCACATCATGAACGATGATAGGTATTTTGAGAAATCGATTACACTTGAAAAACCAGTTAACATTTATTTGGGCGACAATAGACATATTAAGGCAACTAAAATCGGAAATGTAGTAAGTTATTTTAATGCTTTTGGAACAAGTAATAAAGTAAATATAAGTAATGTATTTTATGCTAAAGAAATGAATGCAAATTTGATAAGTTTTGGAAAATTAATAGATAAGAATACTATTGTTGCTAAAGAAGACACTGTAAAAATAATTGACAAAAAAGGGAAAATTATTGCTGTAGCTTACAAAGAAAATCAAGTACTTAAAATGAAAAGTAAAGTAGAATGTAATAAAACTTGGGTACATAATGCCGAGCGAAATAATAACAATAATAATATAACTCAAAAGGAAAGATGGCATAGAATCTTAGGTCATGTAAACTTTAGCTATTTAAATATATTATGTTCACAACAATTGCTAGAGGGCATACCGGATAAACTTGAAACCGGATTTATGAAGTGTAAAACTTGTATAGAAAATAAAATGCATAATTTACCGTTTCAAAATAATAGATTAAAGGCAAACGATATTTTAGAAATTATACATACGGATGTATGCGGTAGCTTTAAAACCGCTGGTCCAAACGGTGAAAGATATTTCGTTTCTTTTATTGACGATTATAGTAAGATAGCTAAAGTTTACTGTATAAAGTCCAAGGACGAAGTATTTGACTGTATGGTAAATTATATAAATGAAGTAGAAAATTTAACTGAAAAGCGAGTAAAGAAAATAAGATGTGATAATGGTAAAGAATACTTGAATAATCGTTTTTACAAATATGCAAAAAATAAAGGTATTTTTATAAATAATTGTCCAGTGTACGTGCATGAATTAAACGGTACTGCGGAACGGTTTAATAGGACAATAATGGATATGGCGCGCTGCTTACTAGATGAGGCACAAGTACACAAAAAATATTGGCCAGAAATAATTTGTGCTGCGACTTATTTAAAAAATCGCTCTTTAACAAACACGATTGAAAAGAAAACGCCGTATGAAATATTTTTTAGGAAAAGACCGAACGTTAGACATTTAAAATTGTACGGGAGTAAAGTCTTTGTTAGAAAACCAGAACAAAAAAGATTATCTAAATGGGATAAGAAAGCAGATATGGGAATTCTGTTAGGCTATAGTGATGTTGGCTATAGAGTACTTATAAATAACCGAATAATAGTTACGCGACACGTTGATATTGTTGAGAAAAACATAAAGTGTATTAACCTAAATGAAGGTGAACCCGATTATTTAGTTCCTTCTGTTTCGACTCTCGAGTCAAGTAGAGGAGTAGATAGTGATCACGAGAACAATTTAAATGATAACGTTTTTGAAAGTGCGGACGAGGACGATGAAGTGAAAACTGATAAAGAAAATGTAAGTTTAAAAACTCCTCGCAGATCTACACGTGATAGGAGAAGTCCAATAAGATATCCTGAAAATAGTTCGAATAATATTTTTGTAAATTATTGTCGGGTAGACACGCCTTATACATTTGAGGAGGCGATAAATAGTGATGACAGTAAAAATTGGGAAATAGCCATGAATCAAGAAATAGATTGTATAAATAGGAATGAAACTTGGAAATTAGTAAATAAAGTAAAAGAAAAAAAGATTTTAGACGTTAAATGGGTATATACAAGAAAATTAGATGATAGATATAAAGCTAGGCTAGTTGTAAGGGGCTTCCAACAAACTGATGTGGTTGATGACATATACGCTCCAGTAGCAAAAAATCAAACGTTAAAAATTTTACTTTCTTACTGTTGTAAAAATAGTTTAAAAATTGAACAAATGGATGTAGAAACTGCATTTTTAAACGGAAAAGTAAAAACGGAGGTATATGTCCATCAACCAAAAGGTTACGAAGACGGAACGAATAGAGTATACAAATTGTCAAAAGCGTTGTATGGATTGAGAGAAAGTCCTAGAGACTGGTACGAGTGTTTTGATGAGTGCATAACAAAAGTCGGATTTAAAAGAAGTAATGCAGATCTCTGTTTATATAAAAAAGGAAATGAGAATGACGAAATTTATGTTTTGATTTACGTAGATGATTTATTAATTTGTAGCAAAAGCAAGGGAAAAATATTAAGTATTAAGAAACTCTTGACGGATAGATTTAAAATGAAAGAATTAGGAGAGATCAAAGAGTATCTTGGAGTAAATATAGATTATAATTATCGAAAAAAGGAACTCACTCTAAGTCAAATGAAATATATAGAGTTACTAGCCGATAAGTATAAAATTCAAAATAGTAAATTGTATAGTACTCCAATGGAGACAAATTTAAAACTTGAAAAGGCCGGAAGCTGCGAGTCAAACATAAAATATAGAAATTTAATAGGTGCTTTGCTATACATTGGTTCAAGTACGAGACCAGATATAAGTTACAGCGTCAATTATCTTAGTAGATATCAAAATGATTATAATGAAACGCATTGGAAATATGCCTTGCGAATTTTGAAATATCTGTATTTAACGAAAGATTTAGTTTTATATTATAAGAAAAATGTAAATTGCGATATTATAAATTGTTATGTTGATGCTGATTGGGCAGGCGACAATATTGATCGAAAATCTACGTCCGGATACGTAATAAAATTATTTGGAAATGTAATTGACTGGAAATCAAGAAAACAAAAGTGTATAACCAAAGCTTCGACATATGCAGAGTATGTAGCATTATCAGAAGTAGTAAGCGAGATAAAGTATATAAGAGAATTAGTAAAAATATTCGACATAGAGATAAAGGAACCGATAAAAATTTACGAAGATAATTCAGGGGCAATAAATATTGCTAATAATGGTAATTTTACGAAAAATTCTAAACACATTGAGATACATTATCATTTTGTACATGAAAGTGTAAAAGAAAAACTGATTGATGTTCAAAAAATAGATTCGAATGAAAATGTTGCGGATATTTTTACTAAAGCTCTCAGTAAGGAGAAATTTGAAAAATTTAGATCTAACTTAAATGTTGTATGAAATAATAAAGAAAATAAGTAAAGAATATAGTACAAATGTAAGGAGGCGTGTTGAAATATAATATACATTTGACTGTATTCAAATTAAAGGAAAACAAAACAATAAGTTTCGCGTAGAATAAGTAACAGCATTAACGTGTGTATGAGGGGAACACATACATGTAAGTCACCACTCGTGTAGTATATGAGTATCACGTGATCGCCATGAGTTGCCGAAACGGCCGACTAAGCGTCTGTAGGTTTTATAAGAGAGTCGTCGCCGACTGCACATGTAGCGCACAGTGATGTAATTGATAAGATTAGTGATAAATTTATTTCATTAAAATATATTAAATAAAATCATCTCTGCAAAACCTCATTTTTCCCAAGAATAACATATGGATGGAGTTTCGTGATCGCGATCTTGCACTAAAACTATTTTTCGACAGATGCGACGATCAATGCTTTGAGTGTGAACAATGCATTTTCGCAAACAAACATAATGAAAAAGTGTTAGAACGTTATGATATTCTAGATATGTCGCGGTGCTGCAATGTGTGTGAACATGCAAGTGCTCCGTGGAAGAG
The DNA here is from genome assembly GCF_001594115.1 of Trachymyrmex septentrionalis. Lineage (NCBI taxonomy): Eukaryota > Metazoa > Arthropoda > Insecta > Hymenoptera > Formicidae > Trachymyrmex > Trachymyrmex septentrionalis. Next base: position 512,232 of record NW_017304363.1, on the reverse strand, counting down.
TGTGACGTGATCTAAAGAAAAAAAAAAAAAAAGACATGGAAAATCATGAGCGAGTGGAACGCGAACTGTTGGAGCAGTGCAGCCAGGTCACTACTCTGTTAGAATGTTTCGCGTGGCTGCAACGATGCGACGCATGCATCGAGCGGCTCGAAGAACTTTGTCGTGCCAAGCGTCCGCGCATCGCCGTTGGACACAGACAATCCATGGTGGCGAGGATCGCGCGACTCGCGGGCAAAGACACAATTAGAGCGACGTTTCGTGCACGTTGATGGCGGGTACGCGAGTTGCGGCGAAAGATCTCTCGTCTGACGAGAGATCGATGCCGCGTTTGAAAGTCGTATATTGACGGGTGCTATGGTCAACGTGAATTACATCGAGCCGCGACGGTTTTTGGAAGACGCGAGAGAAATAGTACTCGAACGTGTGCGAGACGCTGTAGAAAGACACGGTAGTGTAAAAGTGAACACCACGTTCAACGGCGAGTTTGCGACGAAGGATAAACGTGCTAATAAGAGCATAATTTCAAAGAATATTGAGATATATCGATGCACCGATTTGCACGAGTGGTACGAGCAGCCACGTATCATCGAGCCCACGTTGCTATCACTAGAGAGTTCCAGGAACTCGACAGCGGGTGAGCATTGTCGCGAATCCTCAATTTGGTGGTGAATGTGAACAAACTAAATCCCATGCACGCGGGATGTTATTTCAAAGTGCCGCGGGAAATAGCGACGAAACGAGCGGTGATCAATATTAGAACGACGAACAATGCGTGCTTTGCGTAGTCGGTGGTCGCCGCTCTGTACCCGGCTGAAAAGTATACGGAGCGAAAGTCATCGTATCCATACGACGGTGTTGAATCTCGCGGGTATCAAATTCCAATGACATTAAAAGACATTAATAAATTCGAACAGTTAAACGGTGTCGATCAATGTATACGGTATCGAGAATAAACAAATCCTTCCTCTGCGGCTCACCAGTGACAAGAAAGACAAGCATGTCAATCTCCTGTACATGCAAGATCCACGCGACGACGGTGTCGGCCACTTTGCGTGGATCAAGAACCTGTCGCGTCTCGTGAGCTCGCAGATTAAAAGAACTGGGAAAAAGAACAAGAAATATTTCTGTGACCAGTAAGTACACATGAAAAAATAATTATCATTTCCCATCTTATTAATAAAATATAGATAACTGTTATAATTTTTTTTGTTTTTTTCATATGCTTGCATTACTTCGGCACGAATGAGAAATTGCAGTTGCACATAATGGATTGCCAGAAGATCAACGATTGCGTTATTCGACTGCCGAGCGAGGACGAAAAGTGGCTCAAATTTGGGAACCTCTGCAACAAGGAGCGCATCCCATTCATTGTCTACGCCGACCTGGAGTGCGTTTTACGGAAGACGGAACCCGACAGGGAAGATGCATCTCACACACATATCAACAGCATGAGGTATTCAGTATAGGCTACTACGTGCATTGCTCGTACGATGACGCATTATCGTCGTATCAGTTCCGTCGCGATAAAGATTGTATAGAGTGGTTCGCGCGACAACTCAACGATTTGGCGCATCGCGTGAAAAATATCGTATCTGCCAACGTGCCCATGGAAACGTCGAAAGAACAATGGGAGGCGTACTGTAACGCGACACGTTGTCACATTTGCGAGAAATCATTGGCGTCGGACGACACGCGGGTACGCGATCATTGCCACTTAACCGGTAGATACCGCGGTCCAGCGCATTCAAACTGTAATTTAAGTTATAAAAATTCTTTATATATTCCGATCGTTTTTTACAATTTATCGGGTTACGACGCGCATTTTATAATTAAGGAAATCGCTATAGCATATGAAGGACACGTAGATATATTACCGATAACCAAAGAAAAATACATTTCCTTCACAAAACATGTCGATAGCACTAAAGACAAAACTGAAAATAATTTTCAAAAAAAATGCATAAAATTACGTTTTATTGATTCTTTCAAATTTCTCAGCAAGCCTCGATAAATTAACATTGTATCTCGATAAAGACAAATTAAAAATTATACGTTCAAAATTTTCAACACTACCGGATGATGAATTTGAATTACTGACTCGTAAAGGTCTTTCCGTACGAGTACGTTGACTGTGTTGAAAAATTACAGGACACGCGCTTATCACCGCGCGAATTATTTTACAGTTCGTTGATGGGCGATACTATATCCGAAAGCGATTACGCTCACGCTGCGAACGTTTGGCAGCGATTCTACATCTGAATGCTCGGCCAGTACAGTGATCTGTACTTGAAAACCGATGTCTTGTTATTAGCTGACATTTTCGAAAATTTCCGCGAAAGTTGCATCGCGAGTTACGGTCTCGATCCCGCACATTATTACACCTTGCCTGGTTTCACGTGGACGCGATGTTAAAACATACACGTGTAAAGTTTGAGTTGCTCATTGATATTGACATGATCATGTTCATCGAGCGCGGTATACGCGGTGGTCTCAGTCAATGTTCAGGCAGATACGCACAGGCTAATAACATGCATTCGTACGACTCGTTGGAACCGTTGTACTTGATGTACTACGACGTTAACAATGTATACGGATGGGCAATGTGTCAATCATTGCCATACGCCAAATTTTAATGGGTTGAAGACGCTGCGAACTTTGACGCGAGCGCGATCGCTCTGGATTCGCCCACCGGTTACATTCTCGAAGTCGATCTCGAGTATTCACAGCATATACACAACCGACACACTGACCTACCGTTCTGTCCAACGCGCGATAAGCCGCCCGGCAAGCGCGAACATAAACTTTTAGCGACGCTGTACGATAAATAGCGTTACGTCATCCACTACCGCAACCTGCAGCAATGTACTCATCACGGTCTTCACGTAACAAAGATCGCGTAAAAAATTGTATAAATTAATGAACAACGCGGTATTCGGTAAAACTATGTAGAACTATGCACAACCATGTTGACGTAAAATTTTTAACAAAATGGGGTGGGCGATACGGCGCGGAGGCAATGATTGCAAAACCAAATTTCGACAGCCGTAGCATCTTTGCGGAAAATTTAATAGCCGTCGAACTGCACAAACTCGAGGTGAAGTTCAACAAGCCGATTTACGTGGGTATGTATATACTCGACATATCGAAAGTCTGCTTGTACGAATTTCACCACGAGTATATGTTACCACTGTTTCGCGACAAATGTAAAATAATATACACCGATACAGATAGTCTTATATACCGCGTCGAGTGCGAGGACGTTTACGAGACTATGAAACGCGATATCGCTAGATTCGACGAGTGATTATCCGGAGAACGCGTATGGTATGCTTCTCGCGAACAAAAAAGTACCCGGTCTGATGAAGGACGAAAATGAAGGTGCGATAATGACCGAATTCGTTAGTCTCAGAGCGAAGATGTACGCGGTGAGGGTGGACGGCAAGAAGGACACTAAAAAAGTGAAAGGCGAGTAACGTCGTAACGCAAACGATAACGTTCGACGATTACACGCGGTGTTTGAACGAAGAGATCGAAATGACTCGTCGTCAATCGTGTATACGATCTAAACTGCACAAGGTATATACGATATCCGAGTCGAAAATCGCTCTGAGTCCATACGATGACAAACGATACGTCATACCGGACTCGACGGAGACGTTACCGTGGGGACATTGGCGGATACCTTTGTAATATATGTACATATCAACATTTATATTACTATTATGTTTTATTATATATTACTATTATTTTTCATTTTATGTATCATATATTTATATACATATTTTATATCTGTATACTCTAAAAATGGAAAGGATAATAAAAAAAAATATTTTACACGTTTATATTCTTATATTGTTATATGTATACAAAATATATCAATTAAAAATTTATCAAATAACATTGTTTTTGTGTATCCATGAATTGTGCAATCCATTGAATCCCAGCCACTTGACGTACACTTTGTCGCCCTTCCTGCACAACACTTTCTCCACGAGAAACACGTCGGATGAGTAGCGCGTGCTTGTAGAACAAAGCTCCAGCGACAGATTTTCCATGATAATTCTCGAGTAGATAGGTTACGGGATTGGTACCTTAACGATCGTAAACACCTCGGTGGTCCAATTTGGTGTGTAACCCTTCTCAAAAATCGTCTTGTACTTGTTCACGCGTACCGAATCGTCTACTTTGAATTTTGCAGGACCCGCTATCTTTATCGCACTGTACACTGTGCCCAACAGTTTTTCGGCGATCGCAGAAGTTACGTCAGTGGGTCGCATACCGATGGTGCGATGCTTGCGCGCGTTGTAATCTGACATGAGACGCGACAGCTCGTCGACCCACTTGTAATTGCTGTTGAGTGTAAACATCTTCCACATGTCGTTTTTGAGCGTGCGATTCAACCGCTCGACCACTGACGGTTTCAACGTCGAATACGTAGAATAGTGATTAACGTTGTGTTTTTTCAAGATATTCTGTACATCTGCATTGTAAAATTCTTTCCCCATATCCGTTTGTAAATTTTTCGGACATCTTTCGCTCTCTCGAACGATCTCAGCGATAGCGTTAGCCGTCTCGCTTCCACCCTTGCTCTTGAGCGAAACGACCCACGCGTACTCAACACATCGATGACGGTGAGTATGTAGTGATAGCCTCTGTTGAAGCTCGAGTACGGGCGCATCTCAACGATATCAGCCTGCCACAGATCGTCGTACCCCCGGACTATGACACGCCTTCGCGGAAAATTTCTTCTCGCCGGAGCAATTCCTCGACGAGCCGACGTTTCTCGGAGCTAATTTTTTCTCTCTTTTCATCGGATTTCTTTTTCATGATTCGACGTGTAATACACAAAGTACAAGAAATTAATGTATTTTTTCTCGCTGGTATCACTCGACTGACTCGTTTTATGAATACGCGATTTAATTTATAATAAGACCGGCTTCGCGAAGTTCCTCAATGATCGACAGCATCTCGTTGTCGTAAGCATTGTTGCCTGCTCGGTGCGAAGCGTCAAGCAATCGTAGACGATCCACCAGCTCGTTGAGATCATCCCAGTGCACGTAATCGATCGCGTTGTCGTTCAATGTCATTGCGTGAGGTAATCCCTTTCCAGATTTCTTCTGTTTCTTGGGTATGACCGACATCAACGATACGATTACGTGTTTGTACTTGTATCCTCTGTTGCTCAATAATCGACCCTGTAAATGGTATTTGTGTTTGTGCGCGTTCGTCACCAACAGCATGCTCTTGTACTTGTGCATATCGTCTTCCGTGTAGAGGGCATCGTCGGGAATTCTCTTGAAAATCAACTCGTAAAAACCTGGTGTACCGGCGTATCGTACGCCATCGATAATTATGTTGTCATCCACGTCGAAACGTTTATTGCCAAACATCACCCCATCCTTGTGTAGGTAGACGCCGTACACGCGATCTATACCACTCTCTTTATCTCGCGCTCCCCTCAAGACAGCCTTGACGTACTTTTGACCCAGCGGGCCCAAACCAGCTCGTAACGCCTCTCGACCTTCCGACGTTTGCAGCTAATTTTGAACCTTCGTCGCTAGCGAGTCTTCCGTTTCGAAAACGTTCTCCAACGACTCTAACGTCGGTATGATTTTGGCACGCGGGGTATAGGTTATTGGTAGGTTGTACATTATCGTGCGATCGATCATTGGATTTGTGCAGAGTCGTGGAACGCTCGAACGTCTCGCTCGCTTCTTCTCTCTCCTTTTGTTGTTCCTCTTCCTCCTTTCTTTCGCGTTTATGGGCAGACGCTGTATCTTCGTCGCGCGACTCCCTCTTCGTCGCACGCACGCCGGGGCTGTCGGCGAAAAGTCGTAGCGGCTCGATAAGAGGCTTAAAATGTCTGTTCAACGCGATGCCCTCCTCGATTCTTCCGGTCTTCAGAGCGCGAGGTTTCTTGTGAATCGACTAGCTCGTCTTCTCGATCGCTCTCGCGATTTTTTCACGCTCGCGCACATCTGCCATGTTTGTCTGTGACTAAGTATCGACAACGACTGGTCGCGTTACAGTATCGTCCATTTGTGAGCGCACTGTCTTTGTCTATCACTACGAATCCATATTTTTGTTGACAACAGGCGTGGCACAACGCACAAAATTCGTTGTACGACATCGGTATTTACATGATCGTTGTAAACGTGTTTCAAGTTTGTACCGTCCTGTTTGAACAGGATTAGAAGGTTCGCGTTGTCGCGTACGTCTGACAGAGATAGAAGCAGTCAACGTTCGTGTGGCGACCCATCGAAAAGTATTCTCTCACCGCATCCTGCTTGTCGCATGCCACGTCATCAAAGATAAAAATAGAATTTAGACGCGCCTCACTCGATGGAACGACGTCGCTGTTATTAGAGAACGACGATGAAAAAGACAACGAAAAAGCGAATACTTCCAACGGCGAAACGAGACGGTACGTTACCGTTTCTGCCAGTTGGGCGCTCTCGAGTCCTTGATCGGCGGAGCAGCCAACGTGGCGAAAACGATAAACGTTAGCAAAGCCGTGCGATGTCAGCTCGAAGAGCTGCAACGTCATGACCGCGCGATGGAACAGGGTCGCGGACTGTATCTCGGCCCGTACAAACATGGACAGGATGTAGCTGCAAAAAAAACGCCAAAGAGATGATAAAAATTGCGTCTAACACTACCAATGTGCAATTAAACGAGCTCGCGAGACGTATGCGCATACCATATTTTAGAAGCGTTTTCATGCGTAACGCGTTACCGACGAGCGGCGCGCGCCAAAACGAAAGCGGTATCGTTAATTTGGACGATGCAACGGGGCCTGATACTCATTGAGTAGCGTACGCGAAGAGGAACAACCGCGTCGTATACTTTGACAATTTCAGTATTCTTCGACCACTCAAAGAACTGGTGCGATATTTCGGGAACAGTGCTACGACGATAGAGTACAATCGTACGTCCTATCAGACGATCAGAGCTTCTGCGGACAGATGTGCCTGCGATTTCTACAAACGGTAGACGCGCGTGAATTTAAAAAACTCGGCGAGATGCTGTAAAATCTCAATATTAGTCGAACACCGTCATGTCGCTGACGCTTACACTGAGCGGGAAGAGCACCGTCCTCGCGGCAAACTATTTTCCCGCCATAGATTTGAGTGACGGCGATTACGAGCTCGGTCTGGCGATTTTTGAAACTTATCACACGATACCGAACGTGAATAAATCGAACAACAAATTTTATTTTGCTAAAGATGATGCGGAAATTACAATTCCAGAAGGTTCGTACGAAGTGCGAGACATAAATGAATTTCTGAAACGCGTGACTTTACTAAAACATCCGCACCGCGACGCGCTTGAAACCGTTGACGTAGTGCGCAGTGACAATAACAACAATGACGCCGATGATGATAATGATGAGAGTGGAGAATATCCGATTACGCGGAGCGTAATCGGGTATTCTCAAACTACAACACGATGAGATGCGAGATTAGATGTGCATACAGAATAAACTTTGACAAGCCCAACAGCATTGGATCCAGGTCGAAGCGTATACTGCGACCGCGAAAATGGCATGAATCGGACATGTCGATCAACATAATGAACATAAACGTTATCCACGTAGAGTGTAACGTGACCACGGGTGCGTACAGCAATGGCAAAAGCGCGCACACGATACACGAATTTTCGCCGAGCGTGCCGCCAGGATATAAGATATCGGAAAGGCCGACGCAGATCATTTATCTACCGATCATAGCACGGAGCATTACGGATCTAACGATACGCGTCGTCGACCAGAACGGACGATTGCTCGATTTTCGAGAATAAGAGATCGTTATATTGCACGTACGACGTCTGCAGTGATAACGTGAGCGTGAGATGCTCGTGCTGAACGGAACGGAGCGCGCACAGAGAGATAACATATTCTTTACAAGGCCGACGTCACAGCTCGATAACACTCGCTCATCCAACTGCATTAGGAAGAAGAAGAAGAAGCTCATCGCGTCGAACGTTACATTTTTAAAGTCTTTGGGATTCGCGGTGCGCAACATTTGAAATGACTGATATCCTAAACATTAAAGATGAGCCGATCTTCGACGATCGCATCGTCAAGATTGAGACTCACACATACAACCCGTTCGTCAACAACGTTCGGGTACAGCGATGAGATAAGAATACCCATACAGCAACAGGATCTGTACACACTGCTGTACGAAAGCTTTCTATACGTCGAGGAAAAACTGACGAAGAACAAAGTGGTCCAGGGTGCTAACGTGTCATTGGGAAATAATTGCGTTGCATTTATATTCGATGAGATTCGATATGAACTCAACGGTGTGGAGATTGATCGTAACAGAAACGTGGGCATAACTAGCACGATCAAAAACTATGTAACAGTGTCATCCGACAGAAGTGTGATTCTGTGGAATGCCGGCTGGGACGCGCAGATTACTGCGGCCAGATACTTTAATTTCTGTGTGCCGCTCTACGTACTGCTGGGATTTTGCGAAGATTACAGACGTGTGGTGATCAACGCTCGTCACGAATTGATTTTAATACTAGCGCGCAACGACAACAATTGTCTGATGGGAGATTCGATGACAGAGCCGACGCTCGAATTATTCAAAGTACAGTGGCGAATACCGCACGTGTTATTGAGCGAGATAAATAAGCTGTCGATGCTGCGCGCTATGGAGAGCGGACGATATCTGAGCATGGCTTTTCGCTCTTGGAATCTGTACGATCCCAAGAGCACAACCAAGCATTCGTGGGCCATCAAGACGGCTAGTCAGCTCGAGAAGCTGCGCTACGTCATTTTCGCTATGCAAACAGATCGAAAAAATATCATGTCCGAGGATATAAGTCGATTCGACCACTGCAAATTAACCAATGCTAAACTCTACCTGAATACGGAATATTATCCGTACGATGATTTGAATCTAGATTTTGATAAAAACAGATGTGCGATTCTGTACGACTTGTACGCGCGTTTCTGCAAGGGCTACTATGGATACGAGTATCTCGAGCCGAGTCTCACCTTTACAACTTTTTTACGTAATGGCCCGTTCGTAATCATCGATTGCTCTCGACAGAACGAATCGGTCAAGAGTGGCACCGTGGACGTGCGATTAGACTTTGAATGTAAGGAGAACGTGCCCGCAAATATAACAGCCTATTGTCTCATCATACACGATCGTGTGGTTCAGTATAATCCGTTGACCAACGTTGTGCGCAAAATCACCTAAATGCACCTCCGACACGATATAAAATCTACGATACGCCGCAATTGATCACAATATTCTCGACAACATGTCTATGCCAACGTTCGTGGATCTGCAAGGATTCATCGTTAACAAGAAATTTATTGTGAAGGAAGTGGCGGTGCTGAAACAGGGGACTGTTCTCACGCATTATATTTTTACGAGTCCCATATCATGAAAATTTTTGACAAGATCCGACAGGTCTTGCGCTTCCTAGTTGAGTGCTTATCACCATGGATTGCGATAGGAGGACGGGATGGTTCCGTACAACGAGGCGAAACGTCTGATCACAGCAGCTGTATTTGAAGATGATACTATCGTGTACGTTAAGGGACGCGAGAACGTGGAACTTGCTTCTGGACGATGAGCGAGGACGCATGTACATCGACACCTTGGATGCAGTTTACGAAGACGTCGAATCTTTAACTAATCTGGATGTTACTAATACTATGCGATGTGGACAACATGTTAAGAATTGCGCGTTGCAAAATGTATTAAAAATATATAACTGGTGATTGCAAAAGAATTTTTTAAATAAAAATATGTTAACGTATTTATTATATATTTCTTTTTTCCCTTCCTTTATAATACATGTATAAACTCTATTGCTTCCGCGGGATATTCCAGAGAGGGGGAAGGAGGAGAAGGATCCATCACAACTCCGGAAACTCCGGAGACGCTCTCCTCCTCCGAGATTTCAGCGGAGACTTCGGCGGAGACATTTTCCTCCAGGACTCCTTCTCCTCCAGTGGAGACTCTCTCTTCTTCCTCCTTCTCTTCCTCCACCACGTCATCGAGATTGTCGATGAGGCGGTCAAATTCACTTTTATTTAAAATAATGTTTAAAATATTACTTTTATTTATTTTTATTTGAGTCATATCATCCACCTCATCGGCAATCTCGATGAGACGATAAAATAAGTCGATTTGACTTACGTGGAGTTGAGTTAAATCAATTGTGATATATGTAGTATTCGGTTGGGAGGAAGAGGAGAAGGAGGAGGAGGAGGAGGAGGCAACCTCCTCAACCTTTTGTAATTTTTTATCACTCATAATGTAGCTGCACTCGAAAAAATTATCACTATCATTAACACTTAATCACAAAATATGCAAAAGTATTCTACCATTAACGCTAAATAGTAGAATACTTTTGCACGATACTAAAAAATCGCACAGTACAAATTCACTATAATTCAAAAAAAAAAGAACGATGTACAAAGATACATGTGTAAAAAGAACGAACCTCCCACAGATGAAACTTAACAAAGACTGACGCTGAAAAGCATCCTTTGCTGCGACGAAGCTGCTAGAGCGACCATTGTGTATTAAGCACTTTAGATCATAAGTGTTGCCAGACTATGGAACCCTAGACATTTTAAGAGAAGCGCTAGCAGATGTTTATATAAACAGAGTGTGATAGTGCGTCGAGGTATAGGATGGATGGACGGATGGCGACTAACAAATAAAATACATACTCTTATATAAAATGATGTGGACGAAAATTTTTTTTTATTCTCATGTTATTACATCGTTCTTTTTTTTATTAAAAAGTAAAGTTAATAGTTCGCAATCGATGAGCTGACGCCTATTGAAGAAGTCGCTGTCGCGTATGGCGTTCTCAGACGAGTCGGACTAATCGTTCGAACGTTACATCGATACACCGTCAGAGTCAAACATACGGCGTAGCGTCGTTTCGGTCATCGTAATGCGTACCGACGAAGAATCGAGACGTACGAGCATAGCATCATTCAACGTACAAACTCTGACGATTAGCAGTCCAACTTATAAAATTGTCCTTGTATTTGTTTCGAAGCATTTTGTAAATATTTTATCGCTGCTCGTAGAGACTCTTCCAGGTTCGAGAGACAGCGACAGTTCGTGTCCGCGATGATCTTTCAAGACGATCTCCACGTAACTCGGTGGACCAACGTTGATTCCAATTTCCAAAAATTTATAGCCCGTATTCGTCAGATCGTAACGTCTGCTCAGTAAACGTATCGCACGATGCTGCGGACTGCATACCTACATACATAATGTTAAAAAAAAAAAAGTTTTCTTTTTGTGTATAGAACGTTGAAACTTATAATACATGTTATATTCCTTCTTCACGTCGTACGATGCGCTGCTCTCTTTGGCGAAGTACATTTTATTTTAACTGTTCATACAAGCGGGTATCGCAAGACTGATTGCATCCGCGTAAATTGTGACGTATATGGTAATAATCGAAGAAGAGAGACAGGTTCTCCTTACAATTTCTAAGAATTTCAAAACGTGTCGCGACATGTTTTATCACGTCTTTCTACGTATTTTTTTTGTCACAAGCTTATACGTACATTCATACATACATTTATACGTACGTTCATACATTTATATAAACATACATACATTTATACATACATATATTTATACGTTTATGCATATACGTTTATACATATACATACGTACGTTTATACATATACGTTTATACGAGTTTATACATGTATTATAAAGGAAGGGAAAAAAGAAATATATAATAAATACGTTAACATATTTTTATTTAAAAAATTCTTTTGCAATCACCAGTTATATATTTTTAATACATTTTGCAACGCGCAATTCTTAACATGTTGTCCACATCGCATAGTATTAGTAACATCCAGATTAGTTAAAGATTCGACGTCTTCGTAAACTGCATCCAAGGTGTCGATGTACATGCGTCCTCGCTCATCGTCCAGAAGCAAGTTCCACGTTCTCGCGTCCCTTAACGTACACGATAGTATCATCTTCAAATACAGCTGCTGTGATCAGACGTTTCGCCTCGTTGTACGGAACCATCCCGTCCTCCTATCGCAATCCATGGTGATAAGCACTCAACTAGGAAGCGCAAGACCTGTCGGATCTTGTCAAAAATTTTCATGATATGGGACTCGTAAAAATATAATGCGTGAGAACAGTCCCCTGTTTCAGCACCGCCACTTCCTTCACAATAAATTTCTTGTTAACGATGAATCCTTGCAGATCCACGAACGTTGGCATAGACATGTTGTCGAGAATATTGTGATCAATTGCGGCGTATCGTAGATTTTATATCGTGTCGGAGGTGCATTTAGGTGATTTTGCGCACAACGTTGGTCAACGGATTATACTGAACCACACGATCGTGTATGATGAGACAATAGGCTGTTATATTTGCGGGCACGTTCTCCTTACATTCAAAGTCTAATCGCACGTCCACGGTGCCACTCTTGACCGATTCGTTCTGTCGAGAGCAATCGATGATTACGAACGGGCCATTACGTAAAAAAGTTGTAAAGGTGAGACTCGGCTCGAGATACTCGTATCCATAGTAGCCCTTGCAGAAACGCGCGTACAAGTCGTACAGAATCGCACATCTGTTTTTATCAAAATCTAGATTCAAATCATCGTACGGATAATATTCCGTATTCAGGTAGAGTTTAGCATTGGTTAATTTGCAGTGGTCGAATCGACTTATATCCTCGGACATGATATTTTTTCGATCTGTTTGCATAGCGAAAATGACGTAGCGCAGCTTCTCGAGCTGACTAGCCGTCTTGATGGCCCACGAATGCTTGGTTGTGCTCTTGGGATCGTACAGATTCCAAGAGCGAAAAGCCATGCTCAGATATCGTCCGCTCTCCATAGCGCGCAGCATCGACAGCTTATTTATCTCGCTCAATAACACGTGCGGTATTCGCCACTGTACTTTGAATAATTCGAGCGTCGGCTCTGTCATCGAATCTCCCATCAGACAATTGTTGTCGTTGCGCGCTAGTATTAAAATCAATTCGTGACGAGCGTTGATCACCACACGTCTGTAATCTTCGCAAAATCCCAGCAGTACGTAGAGCGGCACACAGAAATTAAAGTATCTGGCCGCAGTAATCTGCGCGTCCCAGCCGGCATTCCACAGAATCACACTTCTGTCGGATGACACTGTTACATAGTTTTTGATCGTGCTAGTTATGCCCACGTTTCTGTTACGATCAATCTCCACACCGTTGAGTTCATATCGAATCTCATCGAATATAAATGCAACGCAATTATTTCCCAATGACACGTTAGCACCCTGGACCACTTTGTTCTTCGTCAGTTTTTCCTCGACGTATAGAAAGCTTTCGTACAGCAGTGTGTACAGATCCTGTTGCTGTATGGGTATTCTTATCTCATCGCTGTACCCGAACGTTGTTGACGAACGGGTTGTATGTGTGAGTCTCAATCTTGACGATGCGATCGTCGAAGATCGGCTCATCTTTAATGTTTAGGATATCAGTCATTTCAAATGTTGCGCACCGCGAATCCCAAAGACTTTAAAAATGTAACGTTCGACGCGATGAGCTTCTTCTTCTTCTTCCTAATGCAGTTGGATGAGCGAGTGTTATCGAGCTGTGACGTCGGCCTTGTAAAGAATATGTTATCTCTCTGTGCGCGCTCCGTTCCGTTCAGCACGAGCATCTCACGCTCACGTTATCACTGCAGACGTCGTACGTGCAATATAACGATCTCTTATTCTCGAAAATCGAGCAATCGTCCGTTCTGGTCGACGACGCGTATCGTTAGATCCGTAATGCTCCGTGCTATGATCGGTAGATAAATGATCTGCGTCGGCCTTTCCGATATCTTATATCCTGGCGGCACGCTCGGCGAAAATTCGTGTATCGTGTGCGCGCTTTTGCCATTGCTGTACGCACCCGTGGTCACGTTACACTCTACGCGGATAACGCCGCGGCGGCGGCGGCGGCGGCGGCGGCAATGCCGGGATCTTCTCGCGTCTTCCCCCTCTATCGCGCCTTCCTCCGCGCCCGCGAGTACTCCCCACGCTCCGCGCTCCCGCGCCTATAAGTATCCCCCCCCCTGCCCCGCGCTCTCCTCTAGCCCCCAGGATTAGAACCCGCTATACTATACTACCCTTCATCCTGTTGAATTGGAATATAATAGTTTATGCTTCGAAATATTTTATTTTCTCGGAGACTTTATAATTAACAATAGCTGTCTGAACTCTGTTGAAGCTCTCTGAACGACTGATACGGTAATTTGCTTGGAGCTCTTCTTTTAAATAGTGTTCGCTTCCACATTTTTTTATACGTCCTAAAATGGAGAGGAGATTTTTTTTATATACGTTATACTTTGAAGAACAGTTGCAACGTAGTCGAAGGATACCAAATTAACACATATCATAAGAATGCACTCTAACGACATCGAATCTTTTTTTATCTAAAGAATCAGTGCCAACGACAATAAAGTCTGTCTGCTTCTATTCTCTTTTCAAAAATGGAGTTTAGACAGTGTATCAATTCTAGAGAATTTTGCTTATCTTCAGAAATACGCGAGTTCATTTTTCACTGTAACTTCTATCTAGCATACGTTAAACTATACAATAACACATATCATAAGAATGCATTTTGACGATACCCAGACCCTTTTTTATCTTTAGGGATCGACAATAAAGTCTCTGTTCCCATTCTCTTTTCAAAATATTTTTTTTTTTGCTTATCTTTACGACTGCGATAAAAAATTATTCCTTCGGAAACACGTTAAAACTTACTGAAATATGTTCAAACATGTTAAAACGTGCAGCAAATCAAATGCATCTTTCCATACTACATAAAACGAAAAGATTTTCTTCTCTAGGAACTCATTTTATCAGCAATCGAGCAACAGTTCAGAATGACAATATGGATCAAACGGAGCGTCTCATAGCGCAAGCCGCTCAATTGAATACGTGAGAAGAGTTTCTTGCGTGGGAACAACGTTGGGATAATTTCATCAAATCGCTGGAAAAACAGAGTTGAATTAAGCGTCCATGATTATCGATTGGAGTTAAACAATCTTTGATCGCGCGACTTGAGAATTTAAAAGATACGGTGAGTGGATGTTTCGCGCAAGTAGATGCCAGATATAACGCGGGATTTCGATAGCGCGAGATTGATACAACGTTCGAAAGTCGTATATTGACCAGTGCTGTGATAAACTCTAAACACATCGAACCTCGTCAATTCCTCGAAGATGCAAAAAAAAGTAGTGCTTGAGTGTGTGCAAAATTCAGAGACATGATAATATTAAGATAAACACAGTGTTTAATGGTGAATCTGTGCTGGGTAATAAATGTGCAAATAAAAATGTGAGCACAGAAGTTATGAATTCTTCCGTTCATCCGATTTACACGAGTGGTACGCGTTGAACGTCGTCGAGCCTATCTTGACATCGCTGGAGGAATTCCAGGAGCGCGATAGTGAGCGGATACGCTGTCGCGTATATTGAATTTAACAGTAAACAAGTACAATCCTCTGCACGCGGGATGTCATATCCATCAAATTCCCGCGAGAAATTAAAATAAAGAGAGGTGTGGTTAATGTGCAATCCCTAGGCAACGCGTGCTTCGCATGGTCGGTGGTTGCTGCTCTACACCCAGCTAAAAAACGGAGCGAGAGCCATTATATCTGCACGATTGTAATAAATCTTCAAGACATGTTCCTAATGACGCTGAATCAAATTAAAAAATTTGAAAATCTTAATATCTCCGTCAATGTGTACTCGAGAACCAGAAAGAAATAACAATCCTTTCATTACGGCTCACCGATATGAAGAAAAACAAGCACGTCAATCTATTGTACGTGCAGGATCCTCAAGATGATAACGTGAAGATTTCAAGTTGATCAAGGATCTCGCCTTGCGAGCTCGCAAATCAACAAAAATGAGCAAAAAATACTTTTGCAATTGGTATGTATACATTTAATTAAAAATTATAAAAAAATTTTTTTGTAATAACACAAAATGTTCTTTATAAAAATAATAATTTTTTTTAGATACTTACATTATTTTAGATCAAAACTGGAAATCCATATAGCAGACTGTGGAAAACTTAAAAACTGTGCGATTAGGCTGTCCAGTGAGGACAAGTGGTTAAGTTTCAGCACCTACTGCAGAAAACGCGTATTTGTCATATATGCCTAAAATGCACTCTAGAAAGGATGGAAAAGGAAGATATGAAAACATTAAGCTACACGTACCAACATCATCAGGTTTTTAGTATAGCGTACTATGTTCATTGCTCATACAATGACTCGCTGTCGAAGTATCGTTTTCGTCGCGATAACGATTGCATAGCATGATTCGCCGAGGAACTAAAAAATTTAACATATAAAACTATCAGTCAAAACTATCTTATTCGCTAACGTTTTCATGGCAGATTTTACGCGAGACGATTGGATAAAATTTAACAGTGCTACGCACTGCTATGTATAAGAAACCGTTCGCAAAAGATGACACACGGGTATGATCATTGCCATCTCATCAGGCGATATAGAGACCTCGCACATTCAAATTGCAACTTAAATTACAAAGATTTGCATTTCATTTCCATAGTTTTTTTCATAATTTACTGGGATACGACGCACATTTCATCATCAAAGAAATAGCCACCGCTCATGAAGGACGTATAAATTTATTACCGATAACAAAAGAAAAATACATTTCGTTTACGAGTGTCGATAGCACTATAGACAAAAATGATCAAAAGAAAACTTGTATAAAATAGCGTTTAAATTTCTCGCATCAAGTTTAGAAAAATTGGTATCGTATCTTGATAAAGATAAATTAAAAATTATACAGTCAGAATTTCTTAATTTCAACCTGGAGGATTTCGATCTACTCACGCGTAAAAGTGTATTTTCGTACGAGCACGTTGACTGCGTCGAAAAATTGGAAGAAGCTGAGTTACCATCATGCAAATCGTTTTATACCAGGTGTACAAGTATGAAATGCGGATTTTTTTTCCAAAAAAAACACGTTAAATTCGGAAGAATGATAAAAAGAGCTTTATTCAAAGTATGCTCCATTGCTAGTTACATATTTTTCCCATCTTTCGGGCAATTTGTGGATACCACGCCAGTAAAAATCTTCCCCCTTTGCCGCGAACCATTCATCGAGCCATTTTTTCACATCTTCGTACGAACCAAAGCGCTGCTCAGCAAGTGCATGACCCATCGATGCAAACAAGTGGTAATCGGAAGGAGCCAAGTCTGGTGAGTAAGCCGCATGGGGTAGAACTTCCCAGCTGAGTGCTTCCAACGTGTCGCGAACCGGTTTTGTCGTATGTGATGGAGCATTGTCATGAAGAAAAATGACTTTGTATTGTCTCTTTTGGTATTCTGGTCTTTTTTCAAGCAGCGAACGGTTCAAATCGATCAATTATTGTTGGTAGCGTCCAGCATTAACCGTTTCATCAGGTTTTAACAGCTCATAATAGACCACACCCTTCTGGTCCCACCAAACACAGAGCATCGTCTTTCTGTCAAAGCGATTCGGTCTTGCGGTCGATGTGGATGGTGCGCCTGGGTCTACCCATGATTTTTTGCGCTTGGGATTCTCAAAATAAATCCACTTTTTATCCCCACTAACGATACGATCGTCTCGCAAAAACGACTTCCTTTTGTATCGTGCAAGCAAAATTTCACATGTGTTTTTGCGCCTCTCCATCTGCCTGCCGTCCAAGTCATGCGGTACCCATCTTCCGGTCTTCTGAATCTTTCCCATCTCTCGTAGGCGATTGGAAACAGCTTGTTGACTAACGCTCAATTGCTCTGCGAGTTGTTTTTGTGTTTGTGAATCATCTTCGTCCAACAATGCTTGCAATTCCACATCTTCGTACCTTTTTGGCGGTTTTCCGTGTTCCTTGTCTGCAACATCGAAGTCACCACTTTTAAAACGCCGAAACCATCGTTCACACGTATCTTGCGATGGAGCATGTTCACCATAAACTTCTCGAAATAATCGGTATGATTCAGCAGCAGTTTTCTTCAAATGAAAACAAAAAATTAATGTTGTCCGCGAATGCTCTTTGTTTGGTATAAATTTCGACATATCGAACACAGCAACACTATGCAAACACTTTTTCAATTTATCACTCGTGCGCGTCTGACACTTGTTGATGGCACTTCAAAATGACATAATAGTCAAATCTTTATACCACACACTGCATTGATGCGCCATCTGTTTTCTCAAATCCGCATTTCATACTTGTACACCTGGTAGTTTGTTAACGAAACACTGTATCCGAGAGTGATTACGCGCACGCCGTGAATGTATGGCAGCGATTCTTCATTCGAATCCTCGACGAATATAGCGATCTGTACTTAAAAACAGACGTATTGTTGGCCGATATATTTAAGAATTTTCGGAATAGTTGCATCACCAGTTATGGATTCGATCCGTATTATTACACTACCAAATTTTACGTGAGACGCGATATTGAAACATACTCGCGTCAATTTTGAACTTCTTACTGATGTTGACATGATTCTATTTATCTAACGGTATACGTGACGGAGTCAATGTTCCAACAAATACGCGCCAATAACAAAAACAATCGTACGATCCATCGAACGTACCTGATGTACTATGACTATCAACAACTTGTATGGCTGGGCAATGTGTCAATCATTGCCATACGCCGATTTTCACTGGGTCGATGACATAGACAATTTTGACATTATGAATGTCGCGTTAGATTCACCGACAGGTTACGTTTTCAAGGTTGATTTAGAATATCTGCAACATCTCCATGATACGCACTTCGATCTACCGTTTTGTCCAACGCGCAAGAAACCATCCGGCAAGCGAAAGAAGAAGCTCCTCGCGACATTGCACGAGTATGATAAAAAGCGTTACGTCATACATTATCGCAATCTGTAACAATGTACTCATCACGGTCTCCGTATTATAAAAATCCATCGTACTGCAACCCGCGCAATCTCTATGGCTTCGCGAGTACATCGAACTCAATACAAATTTCAGAACTCGAGCAAACAATGAGTTTGAGAAAAATTTATATAAATTAATGAACAACGGGGTTTTCGGCAAAATCATGGAGAATGTGCGCAACCACGTCGATGTAAAATTATTAACAAAAATGTGAAAGCACATATGGTGTAGAGGGAATAATCGCGAAACCAAACTTTAACAATAGAAGCATTTTTTCCAAGAATCTGGTCGTGATGGAAATGCGGAAACTCGAGATTTGACAAACCGATATACGTGGGTATATGCATCCTCGATATATCTAAAACATGTTTGTACAAATTTCACCACGAGTACATGTTATTGTACCGCTCTTTCATGAAAAATGTAAAATTATGTACACTGACACGGACAGCTTTATTTATCACATGGAGTGCGACAATGTCTACGCTGTTATAAAACGCGATATCAATAGATTCGATACGAGCGATTACGCGATCGACAATGCTTACGACATTCCACTAGTAAATAAAAAAATTTTCGGTTTAACAAAAGATGAAAATGTACGCCTTGTGCGTCGATGGCAAAAAAGATATTAAGAAGGCAAAGAGCGTCAAAAGCAACGTTGTAACAAGATCCATAACGTTCAATGATTTACGCGGTGTCTCAAATGAAATGACACGCAGGCAATCGTACATAAGATCGAAATTGCACGAAGTATATGGTATACCATATCCGAAAAATCGCTCTGAGTCCATACGATAAGTGATACATTGTTGCAAATTCTACCGACACGCTGCTATGGGGACATTATAAAATATTATTATAAAAAAATTAATTTCTTTTTTTTCGTATTTATGTATTTTTTATTAATAAAAACACATTTGTATATGATTTATAATATGTTTAATATGCATACTATATATTATATATTATGTATAGTACATATAATATGTATACTATGCACAGTATGTACATTTGTACGTATGTATGTACATATGTATGTATGTGTGTACGTATACGAGTACATACGAGTATGTATGTACGATGTATGTATGTATGTACGTATGTATATATGTATGTACGTGTGTACGTATGCATCTGTAATATGTGTAATGCGTTGTGACGTGACGTTTCCTGTCACAAGAGTCGTAAGACCCGATCAAATAGCGCAGCTCCTGAGTCCTTCTACTTTTTAGAAGGCGAACATATCTGCGCACTCTCGTAGCGTCATTTGGTATATTTCGCGTTTGTCTCGTTTTGTTTATGCGTTCCACAGATTTTCTGCATCGGTTTATCGTTCTTTCATGCGTTATCGTATCCCGAGTTTTACAGAATAATTGACGACCCTCTTGCAACCTTGTAATGTAAATTTTGTGTCGTCTCACCGAAACATAGAGAAAGAGAGAAGACGGCCAGGACTAACAGTCGGAGAAGGAGTGACGGATTGGCCGGGGTGCCCAGCATCCTACCAATGGATAGCACGCAGGTGATATCGCTCCACATTTCCATATTTTTGCTTTTAGTTCGAGACATATTTTATCACGCCAGGCGCTTGGCGGAGTGATCACAAGGACCGCAGCCGGGGATGGCTACTTTACGCCCATATACCGGCGACGGCCCCATGACGGAGCCGCGGAGACCTCTGAGGAGTCGGAAAAGGAGACACCGAGTACCGGAAGTCGGTACCGAGCTGCGAGTCTCCCGCCGAGTAAAGATCCGAAGGAATCTTCTAAGTGGCCGAAGGAGATCCTGCGATCCCGTTGAATTTCGCGCGTCAAAGCGCAGGATACTTATGTGGCGTGAGCCGTGCCGTTGAAAGTTAGCGTAATTATTACGCATCGCGTAGAGTGTATCGGGGCCCGTGCGAGGCTAAAATAACGATAAAATTTCGAATACTAATCGCCGTGATCTTATCTTGTCCACGAGTACGAACGAAAGTTGGAGAATAATCAAATATATTTGTTACTCTTATTTGTACTAATTATAGTGTGATTTATTGCCGTCGCCCATTCGCTTCTCCAAACGATCCCCTATCCTCGATCACAAACCGCCCCCTCTGCCATTTCCAAGGCTGAGCTATCGATTACGAGTACTGTCACAGTTCGTTAGAACATCGTATAGAGAATATACCGAATGATTTTGAGAAAGAGTAGCAGGCTCACTCGTGTTTGGCGCCCAACTATCGGTTTCGAGATTTTGCATTGCCCTTAAAAGTGGCCGTGTGAAGACACATTTCTGTCGCGTTTCTTTTGAAGTCATCCGCAACTTGATTGTATAAAAGAGAATATTGGCTACGAACGCGCGACGCAGTTGCGCCACGCTCGTGAGTGCGGTTGCAGTGTATAACATCTATAATGTGTTAATATTTAATATATATAGGGAGTATATTTACATAGGGAGTAGAAATAATTATACAATTTGTAATAATTTTTATTTTTATAACACACTATCCTTGTGTATTCAAGTTGTGTGAATTATCAAATCACGTAAACCTTGTCTTTTTTTTGCGCAACATCTTTTCAACTAGATATACGTCGTGGTTAGCGACGCGATGCATTCGTACTCGTAAAATCCTCCAGCAACAGATTTCCCACGGTAATCTTCTAGTAGATACGTCACGAGATTAGTTTTCTGTACTTTGATGATTCTAAATAGTAGTCCAATTTGGTATGTAACCTTTCTCAAAGATCATCTTGAATTTGCACATACCGAATCACCCACTTTAAATCGTACGAGTGCGATAGCCTTTACGCAACTGTACACTGTACTTAAGAGTTTGTCAGCAATCGTGGGAGTTATTATACATCGATGGGCCGCATACCGATAGTTCGATGCTTTCGCGCATTATATTCAAACACGAGACGTGGAAGCAAGTCGATCCATTTATAATTTCCATGTGTGTAAATTGTTTCCACATATCGTTTTTCAATGTACGATTGAACCGTTCAATGACAAATGCCTCCATTATGCTGAATAATGATTTATGTTGTGTTTTTTCAAGAGTTTTTGCACGTTTGCGTTATAAAATTTTTTTTCGATATTGGTTTGCAAATTTTTCGGACATCTTCGAATTATCTTTGCGATCGCTGTAGCCATCTCATTTCCATTTTTAGTTTTCAGCAGTATGACCCATGCGTGCTTCAACATATCGATAATAGTGAGAATGTAGTGGTAACCTTTGTTGAATCATGTGTAAAGGCGCATATCGACCATATCAGCCTGCCACAGATCATCGTATCCGTAAATTATGACACGTCTGCGTGGAAAATTTTTTCTCGCCGGAGCGTGCAATTCTTCCACCAGTCGCCACTTCTCGAGACTTTTCTTCTCAGACATGTTACGTTATGTTATTGCTGTATAATGCATAAAATATCATAAAGTTCTTACGAAAACGTTATTTATCGGCATTTTGATGTCAATTAAAATGACTGTGTTTAACTAAGTTTCAAGCGGTTTATTTGGACATTTCATAAACGTCTTCGACTGAGGATACATGCGAATATTCGTACGATAATTTGCGTGGTTCAGACGACGCATAATTGGAATTCAATGTAACGTTCGATTCTTTTGTAAGCTGCTTTTTAGACGACCGTGTTAATTGAAGACATGAATTATCCATCCAGAAGCCATTACCATCATTATCATCTTCATCATCATGAACATCTTCATTATCTTCAGGTTTTCTTTTCTTAATATTTTTATCCTTTACAACATTGACTTCTTTCTTAATTGAGATTTATTATTAACGGTATTCTCAACAATCTGTTTTAAAGGTTCGGCTTAAAGTGTTTCTCCAATGCTACATCTTCATCTATTTTGCCGGTTTTTAAAGCGCGATACCTTTTACGAATCAAGTCACTCGTTTTCGCAATTTGTTTCGTTATCCTCTTGCAATCCTTGAGTTCTTTGCTATTATCCATGTTACACTCGAAAGGAAATGTTGTGTAGTTGACGTATTGGCAACGACTAACCACGTTAAGGTTACCGCATACTTATTAAATCTTTTTCAGTATCGTCCAAGCGCACTATCTTTGTCTATCACTACAAATCCATACTTTTGTTACCAACAGCAACGAAACAGTTCGCAGAAATTCTACATACCGGTGTTTACATGATCATTGTATACATGTTTCAGATTGGTACCGTCTTATTTGAACAGGATCAACATTTTGCATTATCGCGTATAAGATGCTTCGATATCTTTACGTCTGACACAGACAGAAGCAGTTGACCCATCGCAAAGTATTCTCTGATCGCGTCTTGCTTGTCGCATGTCACGTCATTGTAGTTAAAAATGGAATTTGGAAATGCCTCGTTCGATGATAATACATCGTTATTATTGGAGAATGTAAAATAACTAATTTCTTTAATCGATGTTAATAAATTCTCCAAGTATCGATATTTTGGCTGTTACAACGACTTTGAGTATACGTACACGTTCTCGAGACGTATGCCATATGGACTTTCTAGCAAACTTATCAACTCGTTTGTTTTGCAATTCAATGGACCGCAGATGATTCCGCGTATAAAATCGGCAGCATATTTCCATACTTGCGAATTTTTTTTTCAGTCTGTACTTTATTGTCGACATTAGTCACTTTGATCGTTTGCAATTGTCGCACGAACTTCATATTTTCTTCCTTCACGACACTGATAATTTGAAAAACGAAAGCGGATGTATTTATAATAGCGCGCAAAGCGAAACTGTTCAGTATTCAAAATGCTTCTTATCGTGTCGGATAACTATGACGTACATAGTTTAACCGCCAAAGATTTAGAATATATATCGAAAATTATTTTCTACGAGAGTTTAAGAATTACATAGATCCACTGTGAAACAGATTATCCGAACATATAAAGACTGATTTAGAGATTCTGCAACATTCGCCGGTGCTTGAAACATTATAATTTGCCCTGCCATCAACCGCATATTGATGGTCCAGCGCCGTTTATAAGAAATTGTAACACATGTCAACAACAACAACAAAAAGGCTGTTGTTTTTTAAATCACGCAATAAACGCACTTCCGATCGAGTTACATATCCCCGTAAATCAATTTTGTGGTCTAGGTACACATTTAGAAAAGCAATTAGCTAGAGACGATCGAGGCATTAATCCGTTGGACGCGGCGTGTCGCGAACACGACATAGCTTATTCGCGGAGCAAAGATCTCACGAAACAACACGTAGCTGAGGAGGCGCGGAAACTGATTACCGCGAAAGATTCGACTCTTGGAGAGAAAGCTGCTGCCACAGCTATTTGGGCTTGATTTCTATTCACGTTGTCAACTCATACCACAAGCGAAGGAAAAATATTATTTCACTTATTTTAATTTGCGAACATTGCGCTTGTAAATTTATGTATTTTCTTTTCAATAATTTTTATGTAATTCTAATTTAATTTTACTATAACACTTTCCGACTACTGTTAATTGTTTCTAGTTTGTAAGATCTTTATTTTTCGTCATCTTGTGTGTACTGATGATGGTCAAATCTTGACGGAAACGTCTACTTATTTATTTATTTGTGACTTTTAAATATATGACTTGCGCTAATATCTATTGTTGTGGCTATATGCTCTTTATTATTTATAATTAATTTTTAACTTAATTTTTAACAAAAATACATGTATATATTTTTAATATATAATTTTAATTTATAACTTTAATTTATAACTAATAATCTTAATATTACTTATATATTATAATTTTAATTATCATAATAATTTCGTAATTAATTAGATATGACGCTTGATATTACTGTACTGATATCCTTTTATTTATTCCAAATTGGTTATTGGCACTGTCATTTTTTTATTTAATTTTTTCCAATATTTAATTTAAGATAGAAATTATGAAGATTAAAAAGAGAAATTAAGATGCATTATACAATGTGTCAAACAAGGAAAGATTCAGTATTCTAATGTCTTAACATGAAATATAGTATGTTTTGCGTTTCACAATTGGTAGCTCTTGCCTAGTATGAACAGTCAATAGAAGGAGAGCACAGATTTTTAGAAAGAGACACGGTCCAACTGCACACATGTAATCCTTCCACCATGATCTCACTCCTTCTCTCTTTCCCATTTCTGATCCATTTCTCTTCCTTATCTCCTCAATCTTTATCTCTGCCCCTCTTTATCAAACCTTCTATTTCGCATTCTATTTTCTCCTCTTTCACCCTGAACCCCTTTACTATAATATTTCTCTTTCTTTCCTGCCTTTTGTTTAATTCCCACGTTTTCTCCATTGCTCTTAGTCTTTCTTCCATTCTCTTCTCTCCCCCCTTTGTCCCCTCTAACCTTGTATCTCTCCCTTTCTCCTCCAGTATCTTTACTCTCTCCTCTATCGCCTCTATTTTTCTTCTCCTCTCCCCACCTATCTTTCCCCTCTCCCATTTTTTCTCCAATATCTCATTTCCCATTTTCTCGTACTCTCTTCTCTACTCTTTCTCTCTCTCCCTTATGTCTTTTAGTTCCTTTTTAATCTCCCCAAGATTATCCTCCATCCTGTTCCATCTCTCCTTCATTTCCTCCATGTATTCCTTTAATATATCTGAAATGTATCTCTCTTCTCTACATTCTTTAAAGGCGTTCTCCCTGTCTTTCTACTTTGCTTAATTAAATAATTGCTTCTCTCCTACTTCCCTCTCCTCCTCCTCTTTTCCCCCCAACTCTCTTCTTTTTATCTCCCCGCTACTCAGACTTCCCAATATCTCTCTATTTCCCCTCATACCTCCTTTTTCGTCATCACTTCTCCAATCGCTCTCACTAAACGCCATCTCCCCTTCTTATCTTCCTTCTCTATGTTTCTTCACACGCTTTGTGTCTCTGCTTTTTTCTCGCTCGCTCACCCCTCTGCTTGTTCTCAGCCCCAAGCGTGTGCTTTATTCCCTATAATTCCTCTCAACATTAACGCTGACTCCCGATCTCTTCCCGCTCTCGCTCTCTAATCTTTCCCTTCCTCTTCTCCATCTCAATCCTCTCATACCTTTTACACTCTTTCTCACCTCACTTTCTTCCACTCGCCCCCCCTCTTCCTCCCTCTCCCTCTCTCCTCCCTCCCCCCTCTCTCTCTCGGAAATCTAATCATTAATAGTATAATGTGTATTAAAAAATGTTTAATTTGAACGTTTCGGATATCAGCTTTAGTCATCTTCAAATACATAATTAATATATTAACAAAGAATATCTTCTATCCAGTCAGAAAGTCAGAAAAACACAAACAACGTACAAAGAAGTTGCCTGTTTTCTTGATTAACAAGTGATTGTGTTCTAATAAAATTATTAAGAGTTAAAATTACGAAGAGTTAAAGTTAACATTAAAATTGTACAAAAAAAAGTGCTTACCTCAATCTCCTCAATAACACTGCAGTTAAGTATTGTTATGTCTCAGAAACCACGAACAAATCAAATCACAAGGCGATTGCTGAAACAATAACAAGAGATAATTACGGATCGCTGTTTGTGTTTTTGTACACGCGGTATGCTGAGACCCAATCTTCCTTGCATTGCTCGGCCGCAAGCCAAGTCGGTTACTTTTTTTTTTTAAACTATCTGCTGGGCCGGCAATATCTCAGGATGAGAGTGAAGGTCAATTATCGCAAAAGGTAGCTGAGGTGTTCAAAGCCAACAGGATGTGGATAGCGAGAAATGGATCAACTGGTTAAACTTTATAAAATATAAAATTTACTAAAAGTCATCTCGTATATAAGTTATCGTAATCACTGGGGAATACCGGCGGTCGTGAGAATAGAAATTTTAATTCTTTATTTAATTCATTATTTATTTAGATTTCTTCTATTTTTTGGAAGTTTGGGAAGGAAAATAATCATAAGTTAAGTCTTACCAGACATTTCTGTCCACTCATCTGGCAGAGCTCGCTCATGAATCTACTGCTGTACCGGTTCAAACGGCATGGAGTTACTAATTGCAATTTAATTTACGTTGGCAAGAGATGTTTACGCGAGATAGTCCAATATATCTGATAATTTCGTATCAATGACTGTGTTACCCTGGTTCATGGATAGGCTCAAATTTAAAATTTCTATTAATTGCTTATCAATTTCTATACCGAACTTTAATTGCTTATTTGATAAATTAATCGTAACAGCGTTTTCGCTATCGATATTGACTTTAGTATCCTCTTAATTCGATGGAGGATGCGATGTACTGAGGTAAATTGTTTTAGTGAACTGGTAATGGCGTATTATATACTTTAATCTTTAATTGAAATTGTCTTTTTTTAAATTTGACTTTCATATGAGGCATCTACAATATTTAATTAAGCTAGATAAAATAACTTCTCATAATCGTTCTTATAATTCTTTATAAAGAGTTTATTACTCTTTTATTTCATCGAATTTATTAATTATCTCGAGTAAGAGCAATCTTTTATGCTAGAAGGGACTGAATTAATAGGATAATGTGGATCTCATTTGAATAACGTGCTGTATGTCTTCGTTATTTCACAATGCTCTGCTAATGCGAGCTAGATTCAATTTATCTTTCCGATTAGTACAACTTAACATTATATGACGCATCGAAGAGCAACTCTACGAGGTCTGGCTATTAAATAACGAGACTGCGCGCGCAGAAGGCGTCCTAGAGGGGTAGGGTGGGAAACGAATGCAGCGTTGGATAGCTGGAAGTGTCTACTATTCCAGTACGAAACACGTTTTTGTCGCAGTAGTAGTATTTTTTCTATAGAGGTTAGAAACGAACTTGTTTTTTTCTCGTGCCGATAACAATGTGTGACGAAAAACACGAGCAACGGATCAATGTGAAATTTCTCGTTAAATTAAAAAAAACTCCGACTGAGTGCTATAAGTTGTTGAAAGAGGCCTATGGTGAGAATTCTCTATCTCGTGCGCGTGTTTTCGAATGGTATAAACGGTTTTCTGAAGGCCGAGAGAGCACCGAAGATGACCAACGTCCAGGTCGACCTGTCTCTGTTTCAACTCCGCAAACAGTGACCAAAATCAATGAAATTGTGCGCGGAGATCGTCGTATGAGCATTCGGATGATTGCTGAGACTGTAAACGCCGATAAAGAAACTGTCAGAAAAATTTTACATGACGAATTAAACATGAAGAAAGTCTGTGCGAAGTTGGTCCCAAAAAATTTGACCCCTGACCAAAAGCTCGTCCGTCAACAGATCTGCTCAGATTTTCTTTAAAGGTTAGATGAAGAGCCTGAATTGATGGAAAACATTATCACTTGCGATGAAACCTGGATATTCCAATACGATGTTGAACTAAGCGGCAATCCATGCACTGGAAAACTCCTGCATCGCCAAGAATGAAAAAAGCAAGGATGTCGAAATCAAAATTTAAAGCCATGCTAATCGTTTTTTTCGACATCAACGGCATCGTGATGACTGAATGGGTTCCAGAAGGTCAAACTGTAAACCAAACTTACTATTTGACAGTTTTGGCAACACTGCGAGAGCGAGTTCGTAAGAAACGGCCGGAGTTGTGGAAAAACAAGTCTTGGATCTTGCACCAAGACAACGCACCTGCCCATAACGCGCTGTCTGTGAAGCGTTATTTAGCCGCTAGAGGCACTCCAGTGCTCGAACACGCGCTATACTCGCCTGATTTAGCACCCTGTGACTTTTTCCTGTTTCCGAAGATCAAGTCTGCCTTAAAAGGAACCCGGTTCGAGTCGATGGAAAAGGTGAAGCGAGGAAAATCGGCGGAGCTCCTAAATGCTCTTACAAAAGAAGACTTCCAGCATTGCTTTGACCAATGGAAAAAATGAATGGAATGGTGTGTGGCGAGGGGAGGGGAGTACATTAAAGGGGAGCATTCAATTGTAGAATAATTTTTAAAATAAAACTCTTTTTCATAGGCAGTCTCGTTATTTAATAGCCAGACCTCGTATTCCTAGCTCGCACACGACCTGTGGGAGTAACTTATTTCTGAGCAGCACACCAGCTAGCGAGAACTCCCGCCAGGAATAAAGTATTTCTCACGAACTATTTTGTATTTAGATCTCATTAGCGTTAGTCGCTAGGAGCTAGTCTCTTAGAACGCCAAAGACAAAGAGTATAACCGACAACTATATTCTTAGGTCGTACATCAATTAACAGGAGCGAACTCTTGGGACATCAGAAACATAAAGTTTCATCAGACTGCGCGTTTAAATAAGTGCGCATATATTTTATTTTAGGTAGACAAGAGAGTAGGATTATCCAGTCCTAATACAATATTGTTACAATTAATCAATTTAATTCGTAGGTCGTATTCACACACACACACAAAGATTCTATTAACAACTCTATTCCTAGATCACACACGGCCTGTGAGAGTAACTTATTTCTGAGCACACCAACTAGCGGAAGCGAACTCTTGAGATGCCAGGAATAAAGCATATAATAGTCACTATATTTTTAGGTCAGCAACCAATGGGAGTGAACTCTCGCTACACCTAGAATACAGTAACCGACAGATATACGAGTATTCTTAAGTCGTACACCAATTAACAACAGGAGCGAACTCATGGGATACTAAGAACATAGTGTATATATTACGACCATCTTATTTGTTAATTACCTTCACCTCTGAATAGTTGATAAAGAAGTTGATATTAGAATAAAAAGGATTATCAGATACAAATGATTAATAAAAATTATTCATTTCAATCAACATCAATCTCAATCGTCAACTATTATCAATTCACCTGTTAGTAATTAATTCTATAACTAGCTGTCAATTCGACACTACTATTTATTACTATTGTTAATAAATCAGCTTTTATTAATTAATCAACTATTATGAATTTAAACTATTACCAATTCTCAAATAAATTCCAATAATCCTTTACGATTATCAATTTCTAATTAATTCATAATAATTCACAATAATTCTCAGATTCTCATATTTGGATTAATTCAAATTAACTCGCAATAAGTCTCAACTATTATTAATACTTTTAATTAATTAATTGATTTACCATAGTTTTTAAATATCATAAATTCTCGAAAAGTTTTCAATAATCATGTGTGAATTCTCCAAAATAAATCTTAATTATCATTAATTAATTCATAATCTCTATTCATAATTCTATATCATAATTCTCAATTTTCAATAATTAATTTTTATTAATTCTCAATAATTGTTAAAAATTGTTAATGATTTCTCAATATTTCTTAACAATTATTAATTCTCTTAATTTGCGATAATTTTCGAATAATTCTCAATTCTCAATTAATTCGCAATAATTCTCAATAACTATCGAAAATTATTAATTCTTAATTAATTCGCAATATTAATTCTCAACTATTAATCCAAAATGTTTCTCAATAATTCTTAACTATTATAAATCATGAACTATTAATAATTCACAATAATTCACATAACTCTTTTAATAATTCTGAAATCTCTTAATAAGTCTCTTAATAATTCATAAATCTTTCATTAATTTTCTTCTTTATTTTACGTTTTATTTTAATCTCTATACTACAGGAATGGGTACTTAGCAATGTGCAATCTAACTTAAATGTACTACTTCATTTCTTAGCGATGGCAAAATGCAAACTACAAGTTACATCTATAATTATTTATCAAAGTTACAAAAGTTATTTTACAACGGTATGCAATCGAGCGATAATTATAATATTTCAATTTACGATTAATTTCTAAGAACCTCTGCTCTCGCTATTTTAACGGACGCAACTCGATGGCCAGCTCGATGGGGGATGCGAAGTGACACAGTGTCATGAAATAGCTGTCGGCGCACAATAGTTAAAGTCGCAACTGTATGTCTCTAGTTGACCTGATGGGTCTGATGGCTAATGCGAAGTTCGAGAATTACTGCTTCATAACTCCGACTAACGTGGTGTCTTCTTCCGCTCTGAGCCCTAGAGACATAAAAACCGAGGTTTATATACTGCATCGGCGCTAGAATTCAAAGGGCCCGTAGAACAAAAGGAGTCGACTTATCAATCATTTCTCGCTTAGTTTTTTCTTGATTGGTCTTGGGTGCAGCTGCGCTGTTTCAAAGGGAAGTCGTGCTGGCCACTGTTTTGTCTCCGAAGAAATAAGACTCTCGAACTCGAGCTCACTATCGCTAGTGAGTCATCTGTGACTCATGCATAATTAATTCGCATATTAATCGATGCATAATACAAATTATCTTAAATATTATTTTAGTTATTAAATCCATTTTCTCTTAAACTATTAACGCAAAAATATCGAATCTTGTCTAAACTGTTTATCAAGGCTTTCTCTATACCCTTATCAAGGTTTTCTAATAATCCCCCCAAAATTTCCCAAATCTTAAAAATCTTTGGGAAATTTTGGAGAGATTATTTGTTTCAGATTTATTGTGTGAATCCGATAATCTCATCGGCTTGCAATTTATTTTTGAAAATTAATTCAATTTAAATGATTGTATATTATATAGTATTCAACATCTTAACACTCGGACCGGTAAGGCGCTTCGTTATTTCAAGTTTTAATATAAACGGTCTCGTTTCCAATCATATTATATACTTTTACTGTAATCATTACGCAATAGTTATAGAAAAAAACAATTAACAAAATTGAAGGACTTTTCTATACAAAATAAATAACAATAAAGGGCAAAGTAAGAGTCAACACATTTCTTTAAAAAAGTCATACAATTAAAAGAATAAAGTACAACTACGAGGGTCCGTGCAAAGTCACTGCTGATGGCACTACTGGCGCGTATCAGTTAGATTTAGTTAGTAGCATCTCTTGGAGGAACACACACCAAGTTACAGCCAGATCGGTCTATTTGTTTGTGTTTGGCATTCATTTGAATCGAGGAAGTCGAGTGATTTTCAATAACGCACCAGCTCACACCTCAGCAGTTGTGGTCGCAAAATTAATGGATTAATGTTCATATTGGGGAACAAATAGTAGTCCGAGGGAGCCAAGTCTGGAGAGTAGGGGGGATGTGAGACGAGTTGGAACCCTAATTCCATTAATTTTGCGACCACAACTGCTGAG
>NW_017304363.1:471788-479891 GCF_001594115.1 Trachymyrmex septentrionalis | reverse complement strand
CAGCGACTCTTGAGGAATTAAAGGCTCGTATTCGCGAGGAAATGCAAAACATTTCCCGAAACACTTGTCAGTCGGTCATTGAAAATTTCTGCTCCAGGTTGCAGCAGTGTCAAAATAATGAAGGATCGCATATGGACGATGTTATTTTTAAGAAATAAAATCCCAAATTGTGTACTTTCAGAATAAATAAACATTTTTTCTTACATATAACTAGTTTCTTTTTTATCATCGTATGACATGTTAACGGACTTTTGGACCATCCTGTAGAAGAAAAAATATAATAAAAAATAATAAAAATAAAATAAAAAGTGATTAAAAACTCAGTTACAAGTTTCGGCTATTGGATTGAGCCCTCTTCAGACGTTAAAATCATATCGGAAAAAACGATAATACAAAATAATTATCGCAAATGTTCGCAAATTCATAATATTCACAGTTCGGATGAGTCTCAATGTAGAACTCGACATTATTCACGTATAATTGATCAGTCAAAAATGTATCACATCTCATAGAAAAGGTCAAAAAACATATGTAAATTATTTAAACAATTGTGTCTATATAAGTATAACGAATAGTCATTGAAATACATAAAGACAAGTGGAACGCAGACGTGAAAAACAGACATTGTGTATCGACTATTGTGCACGCTCGCTGATATGGATTACCACGAACTGAAGTTATACTTACTTTGCCCTTTATTTATTGTTATTTATTTTGTATAGAAAAAAAGTAATATTATATTTTTAGCTCAAATGCATATATATTCTATTTTTTTTAAATTGGCATTTATATCACTTGATAAAACAACGTTTCAGCTTTAGATCTGATTTTTTAATTGTGATAGGATTTTTATCGGACTAATGAGTAATCAAAATCACAAATCATTTAATCCAAAATAAAAAAATTGTAGAAATATTTAAAAAAAAAGTTTTGTAGCGAAAACTTCAAATTTTTATTAGAATAAATAATGAAAAACTAAGATAAATAGTGGAAAATTTTCGCAAATTTATTTTGGGCACGTGACAGACCTACAAAATAAGAATAAATTTTTTCATTTCTTTCAACTCGTAGTTTTGTATACGCCAAAATTACAAAACGCACATAAACTCAAAAAATATAATAAGCTTTGAAAGTATCGCATACGGAAAACTAGGGAAATGCTATAGTATATGTAACGCATACTATAGTATTTCCCTCGTACTATACACTTTTCGAGAATGGAGCCCCTGGGCTCCTATTCTCCAAAACTATCGCATATTAGGAAAACATTATAGCTTCAAAATCCTTTTTCTAAATTTAAATTTCGTTTATTTTTAATGAAGATGTACATACAATTTTGGGCTAACAAAATTTGAAACAAACTTTCCGAACAACTTAATATATGCTGAGACACCTTGTATATATACACGCACACACGCACACACATCAATATCAAATGTTAATACTCTATCTAAATTTTCGCAGCTGGTTACAGCAAAAGAAAAATTGCGTAAACGTAAATATACATATAATACATATAATTATAGCCTATGTTTAGCTCATATATGTTTAAAATACATACAGTACTGGACAAAATAAATCATACACCTTTAAAGAAACTGAATTTGTTTGTGTAACTATTTTTTTAACAAACAAGTAAATTATTGGATACAAGAAAATCAAAGCATTTGAAAGTATTTAAATAAAGAAAAAATGTGAAATAATTAAAATTGTGCTCAATTCTTTTGTAAAAAATTTATTTTTCAATATTGATACATTTTACCCTGGACAAAATAAATCATTCACTTAAATAAGTATAACATAGGATTCCGTCAACGTTTACATTTCATCGTTCTGTTACTGTTTGTCATTTCATTGTTTGTTTACGTTGTATCTACGATTATAATTTACGTGTTCGGTGGATCAGTAGTAATTGTGACGAGCAAGAACAATGCAAAAACAAAAAAGCAAATTTCTCTTGATATCCGAAATTTGGTAATTCGTGACCGATAGAATGGTAATTCCTTTAGAATAATTGCTGATAAATATGCAATCTCTGTTGGAGCAGTGCAGTACATTTGGAAAAAGAAACACATGGGACTGTGACAAACTAATCCGGAAAAGGTCGAAAGCAGGCTACAACTTCTCGTGATGACACCAGAATTGTTCGAATGGTAAAACAAAATCCGAAGCTATCATCGCGAAATATTGTGGAATCGATGAATCTGAATGCCAGCAGTCGCACTGTACGTCACAGACTTAAGGAATCTAAACTGAAAAGCGTGTTCGCATTAAAGCGTCCTTTCATCAATAAAATAAATAAGAAAAAGATATTCGAATTTGCCAAAAAATACATGAATATCCCACTAGATTTTTGGAAAAAAGTATTGGGTGTGTGAATATGACTCCGCCCTTTCCAATAGGTTCGCTAGTGTCACTGCTTACGCGTGTACATTAAAATGTCAATACTTGTATTCGATAATACTTTGTGTCAGCTGTCAAACGCAGTGTGTGACATACGGTTGAAGTGTAAACAATAAGTATTTTTATCGCATTGAAAATGTCGGGTTTTATTCCAAATAAACATCATTTGCGGGAAGTTTTGTTGCACTAGGAAAAGTGCAGCGGAAACTTATCATTTGCTTGTGGATATTTACAGTGAGCATGCTCCATCAAATACAACTTGCAAAGAATGGTTTCGACGGTTTAAAAACGATGATTTTGACATTGAGGAAAACCACCCAAAAAATTTGAAGACGCTGAATTGGAAGAATCATTGACTGAAGATTGTTGTCAAACACAATCAGAATAGGCAGCAACATTAAATGTCGATCGATCAACTGTTGCAAAACGTTTGCGAGCAATAGGAATGGTTCAAAAAGCTAGTAACTGAATTCCACATGAATTAAAAGACAGAGATATCGAACGTCGAAAAACCATTTGTGAAATGCTGCTTCAAAGACAAGAAAGAAAAGGTTTTTTGCATCAAATAATTACTGGAGATGAAAAATAGATATATTATGAGAATCCAAAACGCAAAAAAGCCTGGGTGAAGTGCCTCAGGTGAAGCCGACCCATTACAGCCAAAGAAAAATATTTATTGTACCAAGGTTATGCTCTGTATTTGGTGGAATCAGAAAGGTGTTGTGTACTATGAGTTGCTGAAACCGTCTGATACTATCACTGGTGATGTTTACCGACGACAACTAATGCGTTTGAAGCTATAGAAGAAAAACGACCAGAATGGGTGAATAGGCATAGCAAATTAATTTTTCAACATGACAACCCCAGACCGCATACTGCAAAAGTAGTGAAAACATATTTAAATGGACAGGACTGGGAAGTGCTACCCCACCCGCTATATTCGCCAGACATAGCTCCTTCAGATTACTACTTATTCCGAACGATGCAGTCAGATCTTACAGGAGAGCGATTTACTTCTTACGAAAGCATCAAAATTTGGCTTGATAATTGGATTGTCTCAAAAGGCCAGGACTTCTTCATGCAAGGAATCCGTAAATTGCCTGAAAGATGGGCGAAGGTTGTAGCTGCAGATGGAGCATACTTTGAATAAATAATTATTTCATTTTCTAAACAAGCAAATATGTTTTATTTTCACAAAAAAGGGCGGAGTCATATTCACACACCCAAATATTATGATCAGATGAGAGCAAATTTGAACTATTCAGACAAAAACGACGGTCTAAGGTATGGCGAAAAACTGATGAAGCTCTCAAAGAAGTAAATATTCAAAAGACTATAAAACATGGAAGTGGTAATATCATGATATGGGGGTGCTTCGCCTGGTCTAGTGTCGATAATTTGGCTCAAATTAAAGGAAATTATGATGGCAGAAGGATACTTTGATGTACTGTGTGAGAATTTAGAAGAATCTCTTTTGAAATTATATTTAAAAAATAACTTTATCTTCCAACAAAATAACGATCCGAAGCATAAGGCAAAAAAACCACTGCCTTTTTCAAATTTAATAAAATAAAACTCCTCGAATGGCCACCACAATCACCAGATTTGAACCCAATTGAAAATCTGTAGCTTATTTAGATAAAAACATGAATAAAACAAATGTAACTGACAAAATATCGTATTATACAGCACTCCAGAAGGCCTGGAATAAAATTAATCCTGAGTATTTGAAGATATTAGTCGAAAGTGTGCCTCGTCGATTGGAAGCAATATTAAAAGCAAAGGGCGGGCACACTAAGTATTAAACACCATTAAACTTAATTTTATTTGTTTGTTATTTATTATTTCTAAAAGTGTATGATTTATTTTGTAAAATGTATCAACAGGTTAAAATGTATCAATATTAAAAAATAAATTTTTTACAAAGGAATTGACCACAATTTTAATTATATCACATTATCTTTATTTAAATACTTTCAAATGCTTTCAATGCTTTGATTTTCTTGTATCCAATAATTTATTTGCTTGTTAAAAAAATAATTACACAAACAAATTCAATTTCTTTAAAGATGTATGATTTATTTTGTCCAATACTGTATATATACAAGATGCGTCATCACAAAATCCGAACAAATTTTAATTTAAATTTTCCGTTATATCGTGCCTCCGCCAGAGGTTATTGTTGGCGTCCGAGAAAGCCTGAGTTTCTAGTAAACAGTCATATTCTCAAAACGGCCGCGATGCTGAAACCAAGTGCGAAGTATAATCGAAGAGCCGCGATTATCAAAAGCCTTCGCGCTGGGCGTTCAGCAACCGAAATAATTCGATTCTTTGAATACTCGAGATTAACCGTTTATGACGTTGTAGCAAAATATACGGCTTTAGAACAGTTTGTGGAGACACATTCACACATACATACACACACTCTCTCAGTTATACTTCATGCCGTATACTCATGTAATATACATACCATATGGTACTCCGCGACCAGATGGCGCGCTCTCGCTCCGCAATCAGATGGCGCGCTCTCGCAAACTATACTGAATCTCCCACTAGATACTCCTTCGAGAACTTTCCTTACAGCTTCGAGAACATTCTCATTTCTTCTAGAACCGTCCTATATACGACATAGTTACTTTACGACTACGCGATAAGATATTGTATTTGCTATTTAATAAAAAACGTTGTTACTTGTTTCAATTTAAACGTTGTTACTTCTTACATCGAATGCAATCCATTTCCTACATTCATTGTATATATCAATCCACTACATAATTAGTGACCCCGACATGATCTGAAGACACAATCACTCAACGTGATCAACAGATTACATCAGCAAACGCCGTCATTACTACTCATACAGTGAGCACGTACAAGCATGTCGTTATCAAGGACGCCACCAAGCCTCCCGGGTAACGGACAAACGGGAGAGGAGGACGCACCCACCCCAAATCAAGCACAACGTACAACGTCCCGCCACGTCCGTTCTGCCAACGAAGAGTTCGGGGCAGAATTCCGACTCCTAAAACTGGCCACATTCTGGAAGCGCCGCCCCAAGCCGTGGTTCGCAATGCTCGAATCCGAGTTTTATATCTATCGTATAAGATCAGATGAGGCCAAATACTACGCGGTTGCCACCTTAACAAAGACACCTTGACGACTGTTTCCGACATCCTGGATGACCCACCGAAAAGCCATAAGGTACGGTAAAATCAAAGAGGCCTTAATTATTCGATTCACAGATTCACGGGAAAAACAAATGCAAACGCTCTTATCAGACATCGAGCTCGCCGACAAGAAACTGTCTCAAATACTTCGTGAGATGAGAGCCCTTGGATAACGCCACCGAGGACCTTCTGCGCTCCCTCTGGCAACAGCGCATGTCCGCCCGCATCCAAGAGATGCTGCTGATCTTAGACACTAATTTAAATAAGTTAGCGAGATGCGCCGACAAGTTCCATGAACACTCTTTACCGGTAGACATCTAGCACAGGCGACGCCAACAAGTGCCCAGATTGTCATCGATGCAGCCTAAACGACATCAACGGATCTACGAGACACCATACAGCAGTTGGCCAAGCAAGTGATCGAATTGTCAATCCAGCTCAAAGAGTTGAAAATGCAACCTCGAGCAAGGTCCCGCAGAAGTCGTACACGACGACCGTGTTGTACACACAGCACCGCAGCGAAAGACGCAGGTCAGTGCTATTACCATTGGAGATTTGATGATCAGGCATACAAGTGCATGACGCCCTGTAGCGCACATGCAAAAGTTTGTCAGAGAAACGAGTAAGATCGCCGTCAGTTGGAGCCACCAACGACGGTCTCGAATTATCCCCGCGGCTCCACGTTTCCGACAGGATTACAGGCCTAACCTTTCTCGTCGATACCGGCGCGGATATTTCGCTCTTACCATCGTCGAGAATCAAGAAAATTGTCTTACCGGTGCTCATTCTATATGCCGTCAACGGCTCACAGGTTAAGATGTATGGACAAAAAACTCACGTTAGACTTTGGCATACGCAGACCAATCACGTGGCAATTCACCGTGGCCGACGTCTCACGTCGGGTCATTGGAGCAGACTTACTCAAACACTATGGCTTCACAGTGGACATCCAAGGTAAGCGTCTTATCGATAAGCTAACGCAATTAAATGTTCTAGGTTGTAAGAAACAGATTGCCTATGCTTCCATCAAAACGATCGATTCCACTTCAACATATCATTACATCCTGGCGGATTACCCGAGAATCACTAAGGAACCACGGTCACCAGCAAACAGGGCATGGAATTTTCCACCACATCGAAACTAAAGGTCCTCCAGTCGCCAGCCGACCGCGACAACTGCCATCAAACTTAGAATTGCAAAAGAAGAATTCGTAAATTTGGTACAGCTCGACCGTCCAATAGCTCTTGGGCAGCACCACTGCATTTGGTACCAAAGAAGCAACCCGGAGTGTGGAGACCTTGCGGGGATTACTGAGGCCTAAACGCGGTAACGACCCCAGACAGATACGTAGTCTCATACACTCTCTCATACACTCTCCTTATACGTAATAAAACCATGGATGGAAACTGTTGCGTCCGGAAGGCCATATGTTTTTCAGCAGAACTGGCTCATACGCGTAATTTGATTCAAAATTGGCTCACAGACAACGTCGATATGTTTTGGGCCAAGAAATTCTGGCCTTTCAACAGCTCAAATTTAAATCCCTTGGATTACTATGTATGGAGCGTAGTTGAAAGGGTCACAAACAAATCTCCGCAAATGTGACGTCATTAAGGAACACTATTGAGGCAGTATTCATCGGCATGGACAGCGCTACATTACAGCGTGCGTGCGAACGCTTTAGACCGAGAATAGAGGTTGTCATTCAAGCTAATGGGGGATATATCGAATAATTATGCTCTACAGGAATCCCCCAACTGCCATGTAAAAGGATTTTTTGTAATATTTAATTTTTCATTAAAAACAATTTGTTTAAAAAAATTGTTCGATTTGTCCGGAGTTTGGTGACACACCCTATATATATGTATATACATATATATATATAAGGTGTAGTAAAAAGAAATCTATTATTTTTCCAATAGATGGCTTTAGTAATCTGTATCTCGCGTTGTATAAGTGCGATCGGGTTACGCCAAATGGCGTTAGAAAGATAAGATTTCGTACTAAAAAAACTTCTCAGACAGTTTTGTGATTGCTTGAGTCAGTATTGTTTGAGCGCGTGTCAAAGATGGATACCAACAAAGAGAAAAAACGCCATATTTTACAGTTTTTCTTCGATAAAGGCGAAAACGCAAGCCAGGCGGCTGAAAATGTGAATAGTGTTTATGGTCCTGATACTGTAACAGTCAATATCGCGCAATTTTGGTTTCGTCGATTCCGTTCCGGTAATTTTGATGTCAAAGATGCACCACGCTCTGGAAGGCCAATTGTCGAAAATGTCGATAAAATAATGGAAATCGTCGAGTCCGACCGTCATGTAAGCACTGTTTCGATTGCCCAGGAGCTAAACATTGCACAAAAAACCGTTTGGAACCATTTAAATAAGGCTGGATACAAAAAGAAGCTCGATGTATGGGTGCCACACGAGTTAACGCAAAAAAACCTCATGGACCGAATTTCCATCTGCGAATCGCTGCTGAATCGCAACAAAATCGATCCATTTCTGAAGCGAATGGTTAGTGGTGAAGAAAA
>NW_017304363.1:444125-467832 GCF_001594115.1 Trachymyrmex septentrionalis | reverse complement strand
AAGATATATTATGTAAAGTTTCATTGCAATGTAGAAATTGCATGATTATATTGTTCTGTAAATACACAGAATATTTAGCGTTGTAACTCTTGACATTGTTTAAATTTTTATATATAAAAAAATCTAATTAAGCATACATATAATTAACCAGCTTGGCTCATCAGCTCTTCTTTTAATTTATGTTATTGTTAACAAAATGTATTGTTTCCTTATTTTATTAAATACTTAATTTTTGCGTCGCAATGAAACTTATAATTGCATTTTAAATACTTAAAGTACTTATACAAAAAAAGTTTAGATTAATTTTGTCATTATATGCTTTTCAAATTTTAATGTTGTAATAAGAAAATAATAGCAAATAAAGTAAATAAACTATAAAAATGTGTTTAATAAAAATAAAACGCTTGAAATATAACTTAATTCACATGTATATAGTTTATTTAAAATATAAATATAACATATTTGTAAAAATATAATATTACCTTAATGTTAATATTTTTAAGCGAAATAAACATCACGTACAGGTAAGATTGCAGAGATAAATATTTCTGATGCACAATTTGTAACTGTAGCACGATTATATGAACTAAGTATCAATTTATCATCTAGAGAGAGTTGAAAAGTGGACGTATTACCCTCAGAGTTATGTAGTTTACATCTACTTTATCAGGAGGCAGTAGTGCGCGGCAGCATTTTGCGGTTACAGATTTAGGCCGGCATGTTCTCTCTCTGTACTGAGGGAATCCTAGTGCCGAATTTTTGCACGTTAGTGCAAGAAATCGACACAAGCTCCAAGAGACGGTGCCAAGGCCCCTATTCTTAAAACGCACTCAGTATTAACATCTCTATGTCCTAACTGGAAAATAGTCAAAAAGATTTGTATTCTGTGATGTTAGGAATAAATATAGTTGTCATTGCTTGTTTAGAAATCCCCTTATCA
This sequence comes from Trachymyrmex septentrionalis, assembly GCF_001594115.1. NCBI lineage: Eukaryota > Metazoa > Arthropoda > Insecta > Hymenoptera > Formicidae > Trachymyrmex > Trachymyrmex septentrionalis. Next base: position 466,892 of record NW_017304363.1, on the reverse strand, counting down.
CTTTGTAACGTTTAATTTCAAACGACACGTCAAGATGAGCTTATTACGACACGATTTATTAATCCAAGGAACGATTTTTCATATCTTATAAAAATTGTGAATCAATATTCGTGAACTTCTTTGTTTCCCATTGAGGCGAATCGCGTGATTATTATTGATTTTATAATTATTGAACTAATAGTAAAATTGTAATAATTTATATCGTATTGATCATTGCATTTCTGTTAATCTGCGAGTGACTTACTTTCAATGATTATACTCTACTTTTTCGCTGAAGATAACTCCAAAGTGAGCCGAAACGTTCGATACAATAAATAAAGACAACCGCCAACACCTGAGTATTATCTGCATCTCCTAACTCTTCGCTCTTACATCAGCGTTAGACTTTCATTAGCCTTGTTCTGAATTTCTAATTATTGTTTTTAAATATAGCTGATCCAAGGGGCTTGATTATTGTAAAAAAATGCATTAATTAAAGACAAGCGAAACCCATAAGGAGTAATTATTGATAAATCCATAAAAGGACTGCGGAATAGAAAACGCATCACTGGCCTAGTTTCCACCAAGAATTTAAACCGAATCAGAATGTAAGAACCAACCAACTACAGGCGAACATTCCCCTGTCGTTCGATTGTAACAGGAGATTACTCGACTGTAATTGGTTTGTTCTTATATTCTGATCCAGTTTAAATCCTCGGTAGAAACTAGACCATTGAAATAATCAATCAGCGCTATTTGCGCAGATAATAATAACACAGAATAACGCAGAATAACGCTGATTGGTTGTTTCTATAACGCATTCTCTATTCCGCAGTCCTTTTCCGCACCGTGCGATTTCACTCTGAAGTTAACACATGTGTTTAGCTAGGAGTGTAAGAAACTTGCACTTTCGGCAACCTCGTGCAATGCTGCTGCCACTGAACGAGTTTTTGGTACGCACTCAGTATTTTCTATTATATTATATAATCTGTGCGGTAGTATGGCCCAGTGAAAAACGCTATCAGTGAGTGAATGCTATTATGTGGTGCCATGTGGTTATTGAATAAATAATAATTTAAATATCTCATCTAATTTCTAATAAAGCGTACAATGCCGAAAGTTCGCACACAAGTTACTTCTCGTGTCCACACGGAAGTGGCGAGACAAGGTATACATTCATAAAAATATTGGTAATTGTAAGTTTAGCTTCCTCATCTTCAATGTTGATAAAGTTAGGCTCATTCGATGCGTTTTCGCACAAAATGAACGAATCTAGCAAAAGAAAGTATCGCTCTGTCCCAATCAATCGAGATATTAATTGTTAAAGTTGACAGATATTCATGTTAGGAAATCTGGTAATTATTTAGAATAGCCCCCTTCTCCCCCACCTAAAATATTATTTTCTATAAAAATTTTATTTTTACAATAGAGAATTTGTTTTTAAAGTAGATAATTTGTGTTTTCAAAGCAGAGAATGGTAATTCTCTAGAAGAGCTTTTCCACCTCCAATTTTGATAAAATTAGTCTCATTTGACATGTTTTTGCGTAAAATAAAAGAATCTGGCAGAAAAAAATTTTCTGCCAGATTCTTCCGGGACTGCCCTGCGAAGCGAGATATTGAACATTAAAATTGACAATTATTGAGGTTAGAAAATCTGTCATGTGGGGTGTATAGACAGTAATTCATTGGTTCGGGGTGGCCACGCAAAAAAAAAAAACGGCAGAAACTTATTCAAACACCCAATACCTTGGTCCATGGAGTAGAGTAACACTTTTTTTGCCACATTCGCGCGTTTATTTAATGCAAAAACGCGTTGAATAAGTCTAATTTTATTCAACATTAGAGATAAGGAGGCTGAATTCAACAATTATCAAAATTGTATATATCTATATAAATTAATACTAGAGGTCTGTTTTTTTTAGCTAAAGTTCTTGCACGGTTCATTTTTCTTTCTCTTTTCTCCATATTGGAGAGAAAGAAGCTCAGCAAAAAAGAACAGGCTTAAGGACTAATATTTATATTATATGATAAATTATTGTAAGAAACATATTTGTTTCTTGTAGGAATTTTATTTAATAAGGATAAAGGTCAACATATCCTGAAAAACCCTTTAATTATTCAAAGTATGGTTGAAAAAGCTGCTCTTAGGCCAACAGATGTTGTATTGGAGATAGGTCCTGGTACAGGCAATATGACTGTAAAAATGCTTGAGAAAGCAAAAAAAGTAATAGCGTGCGAAATTGATCCAAGAATGATAGCAGAATTACAAAAGCGTGTTCAAGGAACTATACATCAATCAAAGTTACAAATAGTGTATGGAGATGTATTAAAATCAGATCTACCATTTTTTGATTTGTGCGTTGCTAACATCCCTTATCAGATATCATCACCATTAGTATTTAAGTTACTTTCACACAGACCACTTTTCAGGTAATTACATATTTATAAAAAATATTTATAAAAAATATTTTGATGTAGATTTTTTAGCTCAGGAAAATTAGAATTAAAAAGAAAAAAATTGCTACAAGCTGAATTTTTGCACAGAAGTCTGTAATAATGTTGTTTTTAACATATAAAAACTCGCCCTACATGCCTGGTTATGATGCCATCTTGAAAAAAAAATTAGTTTTTTTTTGCAAATATCTTAAACTATTTGTTGTACGGGAATTAATGTTCAGTTCAGAATTAAAGCTGATAAAATTTCCCACAATTTCATTTTTTAATAGACCTCGTACCAATAAGTCCCGACATAGATTTTTTTTAAAGGATATCTTTTAAAGGATTTTCGAATGTTACGTAAAGTAACCGAAAAAATCGCTTTTTATAGTCCTCGATTTTGGAACTAAACTGTGTCCCAAATTTTACCTTATATTGAGACATTAATTACAAAGAAGTTCGAAGTTGAGGTGACAGTTATCAGAGCTGAGAGGAGTCGAATCAAAGTCCATTCTCGAAATCATGGATCTGCGAAGTCCGATATTTTAAGAAGGTTGATCTATTCGGGTGTATATCAATTGCCCATATCGTTAACTGATTAATTTAAAATAATATAATTTCATTGGTAAAACAGTTAAAACTTACTACGAACCGGCCGATGTGAGTGATGTGTGCAATTATACTGTGTGCAAGTGCACCGCTTTCAATGAAAACAAGATTAACTGAAATCATACTTATTCTGGTGATTTTGTAAATCAATTTATTTTAAATGTAATAAAAATGGATTTTAGCATAAACGTAATGTATGCCCCTCTAGCTATGATAACAATTATCTCAACCTGAAACTTCTTTGTAATTCATATCTCATTGTAAGGTATCATTTGGCACACAATTCAAAAATTGAGGGCGAAAAAAACCACCTTTTTTTGATCTGTTTTTGCAAATATCTCAAATTTGGCTGCACATACAAAATGCATACGATAAAATCGAAAGAGTATTTAATTATTTACTGATTTTTTTAGTGAATATCGTATGACCGAATTGCTAGTTGCAAAGATATTTTTTTAGACATTTTGATTTGTGATTATAAAGCTGAGAACATTTCCTCGTACATGTATCGGAAGTATCTTATATACGGCTATTCTTACGCAAAAAAATACGAGGGCAAGTCAATAGGTTTTTAGAAAATTGTCAGAAGGCACTCGCAATGTCATATCACATTACTTTTTGACAAGTAGCATCTTTCAGCTGATTACTATCAAATTTTGAGCGGAATTCATCGCGTGATTTCATTTCTCTAGATGATTAAAACGAACAACCTTTGTATTTTTTGCAAAATGGAAAAAAACAAGTTTCGTGCAGTGATCAAACATCTACATATAAAAGATTTAACATCGAAAGAAATCAAAGCCGAGTTGGATAATGTTCATAGCACATTTGCACCAGCGTTTGCGATTGTATACAATTAAAAGAATGAATTTAAACGTGGTCATACACATATGATGCATCTCGTTCGGGACGTTCAATTGAAGCTGCTACGCCAGAAATTATTGATAAAGTCCACGATTTGACTGATCGACAAGTGAAAGTGCGTGAGCTTGTTGAGGCCACAGGCATATCACATGACACAGTGATTTCAATTTTGCACGAACAATTGGGTATGAAAAAGCTATTGGCAAGATGGATGCCGCGTTTGCTCACTGTGGACCATAAGCGCGACCGTGTGACAATTTCAAAACAATGTTTGGAGATGTTTCAACGTAATCCAGATGAATTTCTGCGTCGATTCATTACTGTGGACGAAACATGGATCCATTACTTCACACCCGAGACGAAGACAATCAAAACAATGGACTTCACTGGGTGAACCAGCTCCGAAGAAGGCAAAGACCGTGAAGTCGGCCGGAAATGTGATGGCCACAGTTTTTTGGAATGGACGCGATATAATTCGATTATCTTCCGTCGAAGCAAACGATCAATGACGATTACTACGCAGCCTTATTGGACCGTTTCTACAACATTTTAAAGAAAAAACGTTCTCATCTGGCGAAGAAGAAAGTCTTCCATCAAGACAATGCACGGGTTTACACGTGCCCGGCACCGATGGCTAAATTCTATAATTTCTTTTTTCCAATTTGTGTCCTCATTTTCATGGTCGACAATAATTGCCAAAAAAGTTTATTTGCAAAATTTTAAAATCGATGTGCGTTTCTGAGCTAATAATACATGGTATTTTCTTCCATTTGATATTTAGACCATATTTTTAGGATGAATTCGAGATATACGAGTTCGAGATATACTATAGCAGGCTGGTCCATTTGAGCTCCGGAGTCAAAACGCAAAGTCATCGACACAAAAAAATTCAATATGGGTATGATTTCGGGGACTGTAAAGTGTTGATAAGCGTTACTCAAATACATATCAACACTTTGTCCCCGAAATCTTACATTAAATTTTTTTGCGTCGATGGCTTTGCGTTTTGGCTTCGGAGCTCAAATTGGGCAAGCCTGTACTATAGGAAAGTAGCCGTTGGGATCCGTATATAATGACCGCGTATAATGCGTTTCGGAGGGAATTGTGCAGGCGAACATGTGCTCGGAGTAAATTTCATTGAATCTTCGGACAATGAACTCAGTTCACAATTTATAAAAATTAATGTGATAAAAACTTCTCATCAATATTTAATATTAATAAAAATTTAGTATTAATATTAATATTTTATTTAATATTAATATTTAATATTTTTATAAACAATAAACTTATCTTTATTCAATTGTCTGTTACTGTTGCATTTTTACCTTTTACATAAAATTATTGTAAAGGATATACTAATAAATTCGTAATGTCAAATTATACCCAATTTGAGTTATTTTTAATTCTTTTTACAAATTGCTACTGTATTCCTACTTAATATGTTGTTAATTTAACTGAAATCACATTTAATTCATATATAACAATATATGTATACATAACTATGGATAACAGCAAATATGGTATACCAATAAATGAATCTTTTTTCAATGTTCAATGGTAATTGTTTCAATGTTCATAAATTAAGATGCCCTAAAAAAAAAAAAAAATATCTCCGAAACTATCGGTTGTACAACATTCAATAAAAAATCATTTTGTAGATAATTAAATACTCTTTCGATTTTGTCATATTTGTATTTTGTACGTAGGTACAGCTAAATTTGAGATATTTGCGAAGACAGAATAAATTTACGTAAAGTTCAAAAATAACGAGATTCTTTAAAAAAATCTATCTCGGGAACTATTACTATATAGTCGTATAATATTCATTAAAAAATGAAATTGTGGAAAATTTGATCTGCTTTATTTTCGAACTGAACGTTAATTTCCGTACAACGAATAGTTTCTAAGATATTTGCAAAAAAACCGATTTTGTGCGGCATTTTTTCAAGATGGCGCAGCTGGCCATCACACATGGGGAGTTTTAATATATTAAAAAGGACATTATTACAGACTTCTATACACAAATTCAGCTTTACGGCAATTTTTTCCTTTATATTGCTAAAAATCATCTAGTTTTCCTAGACTATTTGTAAATGTAAATGAAATACAAGTTCTCAAAGTGAATTTATCTCATGTTCCTTTAGTTGTAGCCTAACACTCAATTTTTCACTTATAAAATCAAAATAAATATGAAGTAAAAATCTAGATCGAATCTGTCGATTATAAGAATTATTTGCTCCCATATAAAACAATGTGTCATTTTAATATATATATATGTATATATACATATATATACATATATATATATTTTACCCTATTTCTTACAAATAGATATTTGATTGTATTCTGAGAAGATAACAAATTTCTAAACTATGTAGTATTGAGAAGCATTTTAAGTTAATTTAGCAAATATTTAATACGTAGGTAATGCAAGAGAAAATGGAGTTAATATATATTAATATACGTTATTTCTTTTTACAGATGTGCTATACTTATGTTCCAAAGAGAATTTGCAGAACGCTTGGTAGCTAAACCTGATGATAAATTATATTGTCGCTTAAGTATTAACACACAATTATTGGCACGAGTAGATATGTTGATGAAAGTTGGAAAGAATAACTTTAGACCTCCACCTAAAGTAGAATCGAATGTAGTAAGAATTGAACCAAGAAATCCACCACCTCCGATTAATTATCAGGAATGGGATGGTCTGACACGGATTGCTTTCGTGAGAAAAAATAAAACGCTATCTGCAGCTTTTAAACAAACCACAGTTGTTACTATGTTAGAAAAAAATTATAAAATTCATTGTAGTTTGAATAATAAGGTAATTGACACGTTATGTGAGAGATACTAAGTCTGGAAATATTAACCAAATACTTTCTTAGTTAGAAAGACATTAGAATATTTCTTATATAATGTAATACTTTATATTAATTAGCATATATTTATAGATTGTACCAGATAATTTTGATATCAAACAATTGATAGACCATATATTAGAAAAAGCAGATGCTAAGAACAAACGAGCTAGAACTATGGACATAGATGACTTTATCAGGTATAAACAAGTTGATATTATTATAATATAACAGTTTGTAATGTACAAGTGTATATCAACTTTAGTAGATGCACTTGTTCGACATTTAAATCTAAAGTTATTTCTAGCATTAATTTTCTTTATATTTATATATAGACACACGCACACACACACACGCACACATGCACAATATAAACGTAACATTTAGTTTATATATGTTTAGTTATATTTTATGATCATTTATAGGCACTTTATAAACGCAAAAACATCAAAATTAATGGAAATGTATCTTTTTTCAGCTTGTTACATACATTCAATGCGGAAGGTGTGCATTTTATATAAATTTATATATTAGAATACTATTTATATATAAACTAGAAATTTTTATAAATAAAAGATTTTTATAAATATGTAAAATAAATAAGCTTTGTGAAGAAAATTAATTGTTCTATTTTTAAGAAACATTTGTTTTAAAATTAAAATTTCCTCATTATTATCCGAGACAATTCTTACATAATGTTTTACAGAAATAAAACAAAAAAATGACGTACACATCAAAAACTATTCATGTTGCTTAGATTAGCTATACGAGGTCTGGCTATTAAATAACGAGACTGCGCGCGCAGAAGGCGTCCTAGAGGAGTAGGGTGGGAAACGAATGCAGCGTTGGATAGCTGGAAGTGTCTACTATTCCAGTACGAAATACGTTTTTGTCGCAGTAGTAGTATTTTTTCTATAGAGGTTAGAAACGAACTTTTTTCTCGTGCCGATAACAATGTGTGACGAAAAACACGAGCAACGGATCAATGTGAAATTTCTCGTTAAATTAAAAAAAACTCCGACTGAGTGCTATAAGTTGTTGAAAGAGGCCTATGGTGAGAATTCTCTATCTCGTGCGCGTGTTTTCGAATGGTATAAACGGTTTTCTGAAGGCCGAGAGAGCACCGAAGATGACCAACGTCCAGGTCGACCTGTCTCTGTTTCAACTCCGCAAACAGTGACCAAAATCAATGAAATTGTGCGCGGAGATCGTCGTATGAGCATTCGGATGATTGCTGAGACTGTAAACGCCGATAAAGAAACTGTCAGAAAAATTTTACATGACGAATTAAACATGAAGAAAGTCTGTGCGAAGTTGGTCCCAAAAAATTTGACCCCTGACCAAAAGCTCGTCCGTCAACAGATCTGCTCAGATTTTCTTTAGAGGTTAGATGAAGAGCCTGAATTGATGGAAAACATTATCACTTGCGATGAAACCTGGATATTCCAATACGATGTTGAACTAAGCGGCAATCCATGCACTGGAAAACTCCTGCATCGCCAAGAATGAAAAAAGCAAGGATGTCGAAATCAAAATTTAAAGCCATGCTAATCGTTTTTTTCGACATCAACGGCATCGTGATGACTGAATGGGTTCCAGAGGGTCAAACTGTAAACCAAACTTACTATTTGACAGTTTTGGCAACACTGCGAGAGCGAGTTCGTAAGAAACGGCCGGAGTTGTGGAAAAACAAGTCTTGGATCTTGCACCAAGACAACGCACCTGCCCATAACGCGCTGTCTGTGAAGCGTTATTTAGCCGCTAGAGGCACTCCAGTGCTCGAACACGCGCTATACTCGCCTGATTTAGCACCCTGTGACTTTTTCCTGTTTCCGAAGATCAAGTCTGCCTTAAAAGGAACCCGGTTCGAGTCGATGGAAAAGGTGAAGCGAGGAAAATCGGCGGAGCTCCTAAATGCTCTTACAAAAGAAGACTTCCAGCATTGCTTTGACCAATGGAAAAAACGAATGGAACGATGTGTGGCGAGGGGAGGGGAGTACATTGAAGGAGAGCATTCAACTGTAGAATAATTTTTAAAATAAAATTCTTTTTCATAAGCAGTCTCGTTATTTAATAGCCAGACCTCGTAAACACAGACTTATATAAGTCTGTGGCTATAAAGTATGTCGCAGCACATCTTAAAATTATAATGTATATCAGCAAACATACTTAAAGCATTTTTTTTATTGTAACTTGAAAAATATAAAGAGTGCGAAGGGTCTATATTCTTTTGCTTTGGGTTTTAGATTCGTCCCATGAAATATTGATGTATAATTAAAAATTATATTTCTCTCTGCATGACAGATGAAAAATATATAATGTTACACTTAGTACTATTTTATAATATTTCGTTCTTTTTATAATATTTAACATATAATACTTTTACTGATCTATTTTTTTATGTTCTTCCTCTTATATTACAGGCCTCTGGCCTGTGTTACACCTGTCTCATACGTTTGTGGTGCGCAAGCTGATTATTCAACTACCACAAGCATATAGGACCTAGTTTTAATGCTGATTCCATATGACGGATTTTTCGAGGTGTTTTTGTAGACAAGATTGTAGTAAGATACTTTCGGGAGATTGCCTCTTCCGAGAGAAGACACCAGCATAAGTATTTTGGTTTCTATCAGGATCGAACCCGGGATCTCTGACATGATAGACGATAGACCAGTGTCATGCTCGCGCTCTTCTATTTTCTATGTTGATATACTTAATTATTCAGTTTATATATTATAACAATCTATATACGTAAATGTTTGTATAATACAAATTTACAATAATCTTTATGCACATTGATATTTTTATTTTATTGTAATTTCACATTTTTTATTTTTTTAGTTACATCTCTATTATAAAACAAAATTTGTGTGTTTCTAAAACATCATATTTTAGCTCATTCATTTAAAAACGATATTTTGATAATGAAACATTTTATCATTATGCAAAATGTATTGATTATTACGCAATTATGCAAGATATTCATGCATAGCTTCAATTTACGTATAAAATAATCTTTATAATTTTTTATGCGCATATATAAAAAACATTATTTTTAACATATAATATTTCTAGTTTTATTGATATAAACTTCATCCCCACCATACATATATATATATATATATTATATATATATATGTATATATATATATATATATATATATATATATATATATAAAATGCGAATCATAATTAAAATAATTTACACATATTTACAATCTTTGGGATTCCATATGGATCATTATAATATTCCAAAATGCACAATTTCTTTGATCAATATAATTATAATGATATATACACAATATACATATATATGCACAATATACAAATATATATTCTGCATGTATATATCGCTGTGCGCAATGTTATATTCCCATGGAGAGGTAGCGTGACATATAGTACTATTATAGCAACAATTTTTTGTATTAGAGATGCTATGATAAGACAGTATTTTTTTTTTTTTGAAATTTGCAATGTGCAAATACAAATTTATTTTAATATATACATATTTTATTATAAAGAATAGAGAATAAGACGTTATTTTGTCTTTAATAATATATAAATGGAAATATTTTTACGCCACAAGTAAGCAATAATACAATATACAAACATTAATTTGTAAGAAAAAGAATAATCCTAATTTAAAATATTGTTGAAATTATATATATGTAACAAGTATATTATTGTATAACAAATAACAATCATAAAATGATCTTAGCATCATGATGTGGAACATGGTATGTCTACAAACAGAATGGTACAAACTACAATAATATGAAATTAAATTAATTAAATTCTATTTACGTATATTTTATAAAAATTTGAATATCATTTTCTTAAATTAAAATTTATTTTATAATATTAACTAACACAAAAATCGTATGTGATATTATCCCGAAGTGGAAGAAGATTGAAGACGTCGCTTCTTTTTCTTTGGTCTCGACTTTTTTTCATTTTCGGATTTTCTATATTTAGATTCTTTGCGTAATTTATGTTTTTCTTTACAATCGGAACCGTTACGATCGGAATGTTTCGTCGGATACATGTCATTTTTCGATGATATAGACATTGTTAAAATTGTACTTGCATTGGATTGTGATAAATTAAATATTCTGCTACTGGATCTATAGCGCTCCTTATCTTTATGCTTTTCTTTACGTTTTGATTTTTTCCAATGCGAATAGGATTTATTGGAATAATCACTACACTGACTACAAGATCTTAAACAATCATCTTCCGAATCTGAAGAATAACAAATTTTCTTTTTTGATTTAGACTTATATTCACTTCTTGACATATCTTTATTTATTGAGGCACTATCGTCTTGACTTCCAAACTCGTTCGTATTTCGACATTCGCGGTGCTTATGGTTCGGCCTTTTATCTCGTTCAGAAGCGTTAGAAGATATACTGTTACTTCTAGATCTAGATTGTCTGTTTTCGCAGTACTTCGGATCTTTATTCTTAGACTTTAACTTTTCCAAATTAAAAGCTTTCTCTTCATTTCTCGTTGTTTTTCCACTTTTCGCTGTATAATCGTTTGTTACGCTAGAGGAACAATCTCTTTTCGATTTATATTCTCTGTAACACTTCTTGGTTTTCATTTTGTTATCAGTCTCTGTGCTACTACTGTCACTACTAGATGAATCCTCATCTGAATAGCTTTCTTCTCTTTTAATAAGTTTTATTCGTCCTGTACCTTTAGCCTGTACTCTATATCTTGGCTTTTTCAATCGTTTTTCGTTACATTCCTTTAATAAACTTTCAGATGAGCTAGAATCACTAGAACTGGATATTCTCTTTTTTTTAGATGATTTATTTCGGCTTCCTGTCCCATCTGATCTTTTATACTTTTGTGCTTTTTTTTCTGATTTCTTTGAACGGTTTCGTCTACTTGATCTCGGATTGTTATCATTGTCAGATAAAACATCAGTACTTGACACTGAGTAAGATGACGAAGACGATCCTTTCGTCTCCTTGACATAAGACGTACTTGGTAATGATGTATTTTCCAAATATGTTCTTCTTGTAGTTGATCTAGTAATAAAATATGATAAATATTAAAAACCGCATATTACAATTATACTTATATTAATACACATATAAGTAATTTTTAAAGAAATTTTATCAATGTTTAAATGATTAAAAAATTAAACGCATTGACAACAACATGGTTTTTTTTATAACTTACTGCATATTTCCATTCAATGTATGAGAAACACACACATGCTCAGTGTCAGAAGAAAGTAACTCTATGATTTTTGGTGTTCTTTCATGACGTGGTTTTACATAACCAATTATTTCACAATCTGATTCAGAGGAACTCGATGAAACGATTAACAGTTCTGGTACAGTATTAGATGTTTCTACTCTGCGAAACATCTGTCCTGCTGCACTAGGACCTAAAATGATTATACATGCAATTTTATATGTAAAAATATATATACATATATATATTTTTAGTTGAACTGAATTTTGGATAGAATCAAATTGAACACCTTTTCTGTCCAAAATTCAACCAAAAAATTTCTTTCTGGGCTCAAATTGTAGGTACATATGTCTTTCTCAAAAGTATCAGTCTCGACAGTATTAGTGTGTTCCTCGTCCTGATGAAGTGAAAAGCAAGATTCACGAAACGTTGGCACATTAGCAATGAATTAAGATATGGCGATAACTTGCAAACCCTTGACATCTTTGAAAACTTCTTCCTTGACTGATGTTCATGAAATTGATTCACAAATCTTAAACCATTTGAGTGATTTAAGCATTCTCAATTGATACTTCGTAAACAATAGCGGTCATGTTAGGCCCGTCGTATTGAATTTCCCAAAAAGCCTAAAGTGCTAAAGAAAGTAGACATGTGTATTTTACACCTATAATTTGAGCCCAGAAAGAAATTTTTTTAATAAACTGAATTTTGGATAGGAGTGTCCGATTTGACAATGGCCCATATACGGGATGGGGCATTTTAACCGTCTTAGGCAAATATCTCAGAAACTAACAAAGGTACAGTGAAAAAGTTTTATATAAAAGTTATAGGTGTTTTCTTGGCAGAAAAAAAGGTAAAAATAATAGGTTTTGGGACATTATCAAGGTCAAATCAAGATCGAATCGATTTTTTTGGAACATCCTATTTTTGATACCAGAATTTAATAACTAGTGTCAAGAGCTTTTCAAAACACTATAATAAAGTTATTTTCCATTAAGTACTTTTCAAGTTATAAAGCTTGGAAATTACAGTACCGCCTGCACTACCAAAGGCGTCTGACCAACTCAACATGTCCAACCAATGTAAAAATAAATTTTTAGTGCAAAAATGAAAATAAAAGGAATAATCTCTAATAGTCTTGATCTTAACAAATGTTATCCAGGACATGATCCTAAACAACATTCAAGAGGTTTTAGCCGTTAGTTGAACACGTTGAGTAATGCTGTCAGCGGTACTGTAATTTTAAAGCTTTATAACTTGAAAAGTACTTAATGGAAAATAACTTTATTATAGCGTCTTGAAAAGCTCTTGACACTAGTTATTAAATTCTGGCATAAAAAATAAGATGTTCCATTAAAAAAAAAATCTATTTGATCTTGACCTAACGTTGGTAATGCTCCATATGCAAAATCTGTTATTTTTATCTTCTCTTTCCTCCAAGAAAACCTACAACTTTTATATAAAACTTTTTCCTATATCTCTCTTAGTTTTTGAGATATCCACCTGGGGCGATTAAAGTGGCCCACCCTTATATAATTATAATACATATACATAAAAGTTAAAATAGTAAATTTTTTTATTTGTTTATATGCACATGTTAGATTAAAAATGTAATACAGGATGCGATTTGCCATTTATTTCTTACCTGGCATGCTAATAGGATGTGGTAAGGTATTCGGCATTTCAGCGTTTATTCTCAAATCGATTGCTTCAGCAAGTATTCGTACATCAGAGTTGTCAAAGACAAGACTACTGCTGCTACTGCTACTGCTACTGGATGTAGGTGATTCAATACGAGTTGCATACTCATTTGATAAACCTATAATAGACATAATAATGAACTATGTATTTTGATATTTTTTGGAATTACATAATCCATATGAATAATTACCACGTGGCAAATAAGTAACAGATTGATCATATCCCACTAAATCAAAATTGGTTTGGGCAAAATTTAACAATTCGTGTGCAAAATGATCTGTATGTATAGCGAAAAAGGGTCGGACAATATTCCGAAATTCTGGACTTCTAATATCATATTGAGTTAAGGCCTCCATTATTATACTCAACACATAAGCAACATGGGTTGGTTCATTATTAAGTAAAACTTGCAACTCTCTATTTAACCATGGTATAAGACGATCTAATTGTTGTGGTTGTCTTCTGCAATATAATTGACGAACAAATTTAAGTATTATAAAGACATTTTTTAATATTGCATACAAGAATAAATAATAAAAATAAAAAAATTTATTAAAAAATTTATTTACCTATAATAATCAGCGCTACATTCACGAAAACGCCCAAATATGTCAGGTAATGAAGTAGCCCATATACCATGCCTATAAACTGTACGACGATAATCTGTAGGATTAGCACGCCTACGTCTACGTTCTTCTCTAGGCACTTGAGGTGCCATACTAGGTAATTGTTCACGTCTTGTAACCTGCTCTGGATTCAATAACACTCCGTGTCGACGACTGCCAGTCATTGTTGTTCTGAGACATTGAATAAAATTATCTTATAAATATGCAAATTGTGATAGTACAATACAATTATTCTTCTAAGTTATAAAACATATTTTTGTGTTATAAATTGTACCTGTAAACAAATTGACGAGGAGCAGATTCCCAATTGACATCAAAATTGACATCCAAAGTAGCAGTTACTTGTGGCTGAGGAATTTGCGATGCTAATTCACGAGGTACATGATATTGATCATAATCTCCTTCTGATCTTACATTGTGTATAATCGATTTGAATGTTTGCTTGCATAAAGGACATTCTGTCTTAATTTTGGACCATTGAAGTAAGCAAGTAAAACAAAATTGGTGCAGACAACTGTCTGTGAAAGATGTATTAACTAATTTTCCCAAGCAAATGCTACAATTTGGAGGTGGAGAAGCTGCATCGCTTCGCTCGTTATTATCAGAATTTTGTACGAGAACTTCAGATTTTATAGGCTCCTCCACACCTGCACTGGAGTTCTTTATTTCTAATGGGCCTTCCATTGTTATCTATTATAAATGTCCATTCGTGAAGAAATTTCTATAAAATAAAAAGATATATAAATATACAACAGTAATTTTTTATTCAATATTAGAATAAGTGTAAGATTTGAATAAATATTAAAAGACATTTATAAGATAATATTCTTGAGGCTTCCACAGGTGCTTTCTATATAAAGATCATGCGTTTCGCAGATTTCTTCCATGTCCAGATCCATTCTTGGAATGGATACTCAAGCTGTTCCTCGCCCTGATGAAGCATACTGCAAGGTTCATGAAACGTTGGCATTCCAAGAATGGATCTGGACACAGAAGAGACCTGCAAAACGCATGATCTTTATACATTTATAAGATATTATTTTCACAAATAAATCATATAATTACTAATATAAAATATGATAATGAATAGAATTACGAGTGCAAAAGTAAGTTATACATACATAAAAGATGAATAGGATATTAATAAATTGTAAAAAACATTATCATTAACGTAAATTATATGTATATTTAAAATAATTAATCACTTAATGAATGAAATTAATGAATAAAATCTAACTTTTAAGTTTCAACTTAATGTGTGATAATCGAAATTTATATATAGTATAAAAAATATTGCGATTCTTTCACAAAGCTTAAATGAATTTGTATGAATCAGCATATATCTCGTTACATTATTTCGTATTCTATTGCGTGTGAAATAGAAAGATAGTAGAGATTGACGCTTGCAGAGCGTTTTTCATACACAGTGCATTCATTTGTGCATCACAAATTTTCTCATTTTATAGTAATGAGACGAAAAATGACTTCAATTCGATATAGAAAATGCCGAATGTTCGATTAGAAATCATATGGAACGATCGTTAGAGGATACTTGCACTTTGGATAATTACACTCAAGAAATGTATTTCTCATAGAAAAGCGCGTTGATGGCAGCTTGGCGTATCGTCGATGCGTTTCTTCACGTCATGCGTCAGTATCTTTTTTTCTTTATAAGCGTTACTCTCCACCCTTCTGCTTCCTTTATTACCTGCTTTCGTTTCCGGTATTAGGTATTATGCGATACTGTAGCTGTATATATGTAAAAATCCGCAAATGTCGAGTATTCCAGAATACTCTTCTACCGTGATATCTGTCTACGCGAATAAATACGTTCTTACAGTAACCTCCAATAACTTTCTACGGTAAATTCCTACGAAAACTGCATGAGAGGTAAGAGCCGTGTAACGCAATGTTCCCCCCAGGGTCGAGAAAAAGCTTTACCACTCGTATTCGACAAGCTGGCGCTACTGCGCATGCGTGCATTTGTCTCATTGTCAGTCTCAATTTCATCTGGGGAAATATAAATTTTCTTTTATAGCTATAAAGTAAACTTTTTAATTGGATTATACTTGCAGGAAGAGGGCGATAATATACTCTCGTGTAAGGTTGAGAATTATCTCTTTTTGTACTTTGAGTTTATTTTGTGAGTACTAAAGAATAAAATTAACAAAAGCAATTATTTTATACGACGTTCAATTATATATATTTAAAAGTAAAAAATAAGTTCATTACAAAAAAAATTTAGTTATATTTATGAATAAAAAAATAAAATTGTAACACATTTAATCATTTATGATTTTATAAATTATGACATAAATAAGTTCTTTTTTTTTACATATATTTTCTTATAATTTATAGATTATCTGAATATGAAGAAGTCTTTTATTGTTGTACCGATAAATGTGAAAAAATCACTCATTATTTGAAATGGCGATGTGTGTTCTTCGTTGTTCGATGTGATCGAGCAAGAACTTGTTCCATGCATCGTTGTCATTGGAAGAGTCTAAGGAAAAGACCGAATGTTATTTTGATAAACGCGTTTCATAAATATAATTATGTAAAATGCATTTCTATTCACCTCATAATTGCTGTGACTTGATTTTTTTAAACATCTATGAGTAGATATAGATTGTGTATTTTTATTTTTACATAATTTCAGTTTTGTATTTTTTACTTGGAGGGAAGTATGATCAGATTTGGAATACTCATTTTGTTTAAATCTTTTGGTAGAAAGAGATAAACAAATATTATTACTTTGAGTATTCTCATCCATTTCATTATCCTTTTTAAAGTATATTATATTGGAGGTGTCCAACGATACCTAATATGTAATATAGAAAAATATCTATGTTAGTTTATTATTATATCTTTTAAGATAATCTATCTGTAATATACAATCTATCTTCAATCAATTGACACTTTTGTGTTAAACATCTCAAAAATTAATACTACCCAGTAAAGGAGAATGGATTAAAATGAATTGAAATTTTTTTTCTATTTGAATGCATATTTTAAATAGCAAATACTTTTTTTTTATTTAATTGGATTCAATTGGATTCAATCAGATTCAATTGGATGCAATTGAATTGAAAAACTGCATTTCCTATTCAAAATTTTGAATTGAACAGTATTCACAATGCACAGAAAAACCTAATATTATTTTTAGATTAAAAGGCATAGAGATATGCTCCATGCAATTCCTATAAATGAATAAAAATGCATTCAGGATTGAAAAACATTCATTTTAACATTCGTGAATCAATATTTATGAAAATCTGAATCCATTTCAATTCATTTCAATCCAGTCTTTGCTGGGTAGCAACTTACATGTGAAAAAGAATATGTTTATACCTGTTCATCTTTTATACATCTTTTTCTTTTAATAGGTTTTTTTGGTATATCATCTGATGAAAACTCATTAATATTTTTATGTCTAAGTGGCTTTCTTGAGCTACTTTCTTTTCTCAAAGTTTGTCGACATTCGGTATACTGAAAACAAAATAATACATAATATGTTAAATAGAAAAGCTAAAAGTACCAGGATTATATCTTTTTCTACATTTTTAATAATGGAACAAATACTTTTTTAATAGCACTTTGTATCGATTGTATCCATTCGGCACTATCCGCATTTTCTGAGTATAATAAGAATGTTTCATGCAAGCATGTTATACGGAACAATTTTTTGCTCAGAACGCAGATTAAACTGCACTTGTTTAATGGTAGAACGCAAGATATGTTCAGTGATGTCTCTGGTTCACCTTTACAATATAACAGAGTGTCATTTAAAAGAACAAAATATCGTCTATAAGTTGAATTGCCTCGTCTTGAAACACGCATCAATGGTCCTTGTTTGATTAACATTCTACCAGGCTTGACAAGGTTAATAGAAGTAACAATGCACTTCTGAAGATTTAATAATTTTTGTGTTTCTTCATTTTGTGCGATTAAAGTATTTATGTGTTTCGCTGATTTTTCAATTTCAACTAAACATGCTGCAATTAAAATTTAGTTAAAATTATGCTAAAAACGTACATTCAAATATTATACATGTGAATTTTTTGGCGAATCTTAATAATATACTTACTCTGTAAATGTCGATATTCTCTATGTCTATAAGGAGTATGTTGTAATACTTGTTTAACAAGTAATTGATATCTTGGTACCCTTTGTACTGGTGTAATTAACAACGAAGACAATTTCCTGCCTACTTCTGGTCTTGTTTCTTGATCACAAATAAATTTTTTAAAAACAGAATCATTCTCTTCATTTGTCTGAAAAGATAATCTCACAGATAAATTTTAACATCTTTTTTGGATATATTTTAACAAAAGTATTTTTTGATATTAAAATAATCAATGAAAATATGCATACGTATGTATATTTGAACAAATATTCATATCAAAATATCTACATCTGTAAAATATTAATAAATCAAATAAAATTAATTGCTTTTACAATCGATAGGATAAAAGTATAGATAAATTTATTCAATTAAATAATGATATTATATACGTTTCAATCCTTTGTTCAAGTTCTCTTCAATATAATAATAATAAAATTTAAATAACTCAAATATATGTATAATAATAAAACATGCAATAAAAACGCTCGGATTGTCTCCTAATTAGTCATACAATATGTTTAATCTAATGTGAAATATTGGCGCTCATATTGATGATTTGATAAATAAATCATGCTAATTTTTCACGAATCATATACATAATTAAATTTTAATAATAATTTTTTCATAATACTTGACAATTACCTGTAATAAATTTAGTACTTGTGTATAATCATAAGCATAAACAGAATATAATTTAAAGAATGGTGCAAGTTTATGGAACACTCCAGCTATGTTATCAGAATTACGTTTTAATTCTGCCACCAGTTCACCACTCACATTATATAACGTCTTTATGTTTTCAGCTAGGGTGACAAGTAATGGATGGTCCAACAATTTTCTCTCGAGAATAGGTTGTATAAAAAACTAAAAAAACATATATATTGTACATACACACATATACATATATATATATTTTTATTATTTATATCAATAATATGAGTATAGTAATAGAAAATATACTTCTGCTAAAATTTCCAGTTGTTGTAAATAAGTAACTTCTGTAGTGAGTATTTCTTGAATGGCTTGTGATCTCAGAATTTTTTCTTTTTCCTCTGTACATTTTTCATTATCTTCATTTAAAGCATGTAGAACTGAAAAAAATTATGATGTAAAACTTGCTTAAGTAATTACAGTTAACGGATATATAAAAAAAAAGGTATAAAAAATTATACCCTTCATACGGCTCCGCATGCTCAACATATTTCTTTCATTTATAATTTGTCTTAATTCTGAACTAAGACTAGCTTGAGGCGACAACGGTGAATACATAGTTATATATATTATTTTTGCACATAGAAAATAAATTGACAATAATATAATAAATTCTATATTTTATTCTATTTAAAATAGAATATAATATAATATTTGAACTCTCCTCCGAAAATTTAAATAAAGACAGCTTGATTATTCGCTACTGTTGTCGGTTTGACATAGTTCAGCACGGTGTATGTACAGCACTGTGGTGCACTATATATACGTACAGTAATATGGTACAGTGTGTTGTGTACGTTAAAATTTAAATGGAGTTTGACAGTAGAAATAGCAACACCTGTTTACTTTAGGCCGGTATTCATAGTCAGTTCTTTTATTCAAGACCATCTTCAGTTCTGAAGTATCAACAACCAATCAAACAGCCGCATTAGCATCTTAACATAATGGCAGCGTTCAGCGGACTCAACAGTTGAGTGAGCGCTTGCTGTTATTGGTGTATTCTTTTGGATCATCCAGTCAGTATTTTAGATCTGGAAGAATATATCTATCAGCGAATGCTTACTCAACTGTTGAATCCATTGAACGCAGCCATTACTAGAGTCCTACATATAACAGAACCGCCACCGCTGTCACGATTTCTGATTGGTTCCGCCATTTTTTTTATGGATAGTCGCGCGAATCTTCTAGAACTCTAATTTCGATAAGTATCATTATTTTTAAATCTTGATATGTATACTGTAGTCTCCAAAGAAAATTTCTTTGTAGTCAGTAGAAACACTACTGTTATAGCAATCGCACTCCGTTTGCGGACAGATGTAAACACAGGTCGCCATCTTTTCTTTAGACGATCCCTTTAAATATGTCCGGTGGCGCTTCTCTGTTACATTTAGGACTCTACTTACGATTAGAGAGCCTAAGGGTGCAATTACATGTATTGCGGTACGCGGTACAGAAACTAACTAGATAACTATAAGAACCAGGCAAACCGTGCCGCTTACTTCTTGGGTAATATTTTATTTGTGCATTTTTGTCGTACGACAAATTTTTCAAACTTATTGATTGACTATGGGATAGAAATATCCGAAGACCTCTCTATTCTGTACACATTTGTCGAATGACAAAAACGAAAAATGAAATAGTACCGTATGGGTGCGATTACATGTAGCACGGTACAGAAATTAACTAAGAAGGTGAAAATTACAAAAGTGAGCAAATTTACTAGGTGTTGATCAATGAAATTATTAGTATTCTAATAAATTCGCTCACTTTTGTAATTTTCACCTTCCTTAAAGATATAGAATCGACCCTCTTGAAATGAGGTAAAAATTACAAAAGTGAACAAATTCACTGGAATATTTATAATTTAATTGATCAATATCTAGTAATCATTGCTCACTTTTGTAATTTTCACCTCATTTCAAGGGGGTCGATACACTATCGAGCGTTCTGATTGGACGCAGACATCAAAAGTTCCATAGGCACGAAAGAGATTGGAGAAATCAGGACTCTTATTCTTGAAAAGTATCGCATACGCAACTAGGAAAATGATATAGTATGCGTTACATATATAATATTATAGAATTTCTTTAGCTTTTCGTATACGATACTTTTCAAGAATAGGATTTTTAGTCTTATGGCTCCCATCCTGATTGGATGCGATCAGAATGCGATTACACGATACACGGTAGAACTAATTAGGCAACTATAAGAATTGCGCAAACTGTACCGTTTGCTTCTTTTCTTTTGTAAAGTATATGTAACATAAATTTTTTATTTTTTTGTAGTGAATAGCAGAATCTCATTTCCAATCTCTATGATGGCCGGAGTGAATAACGTAACTAGTTCAAAAAATTAATAGTTACACTGACAAGGGGAACTAATAATGACCAGGTGACTAATAATAGAAAACTAATCATGTTTTGTAGACATTCATTGTACGGGATGATATTAATCATAAAAATAAGAAAAACATAAATATTTATTATGAACATCTTACAAATGAATTTTGGAATGAATTTTATTTTAGAATAAAAAATTTTGTTTTCACCAAAATTGATTCCTAAAAGAAGCTATTTTCATAATGGCTATCAAATCTGCTTTTCGCCAGATATTAAAAAAAGTTATTGTGTCTGCAACAAAAATTTTCGTAAGATATTCACAATGCAGTAAATATTTATGTTTTTCTTGTTTTTATGATTTATATCATCCCATACGTTTACAATGTACATCTACAAATCACAATTATTTTCTATTATTATTAATAAATCGATTAATAAATTATTATTAATAAATCGAATCTTAAAAACAAGATTACATACATATGACTTACTTGTGTGTTCCTAATTATAATTTCCAATTTCTAATTTCATCAGAAATCGTAATAGTTTTCATTACAATCTTATTTATGTGTTCATATGAATAACAACAACGACGACGTTAACGATGATAATAATAAATATTTCATAAATGTGTGTTTAATTATCTATAAAATTAATATGTAATTTCATGAAATTTTATTGCAATTAAAAAGTAATTAAAACTAATAACATTAAATAAAATTTATAAAGATATTGATATTTTCATTTATACAGTACGTTTTTCAAATTATTATAATAATTATTTAAATAATCGATTTCTTCGAAACTATGGACCTGACTATTGGCTGAAACGGTCGGACACGTGTCGTTTTTTTCGCTCAAGAACAGCCTGTAAAAAGCGCATAAAAATTCCTAATCCCATCACTTGATATTCTTGTGAGTAAATTAATCAGATAAAACCCGGTAAAAAATTTTTCATGCATTAATATGTATAAATATATATAAACGAACATAAACTTTCATAAACATATATAATTATATATGAAATATGTCCATACATGTTTATACATCCTTTTTTTCTTTTATAAAATTACTTTTTAATATAATAGAAATAATAATAGTAATATGAAAATATTAAAAATAATTAAAAAGGTAATTTTCGCACTATTTATTTTAGAAAAAATCAAGTTTGAAGAAATGTAAAGAAATTACTTATGTATAATTATATATAAAATTATGCTTAATTATGTATGAGTAATTTTGTTTACATTTTTCCAAACTTGTTTTTTTCTAAAGCAAACGTAAAAGCAATTGCGAAAATGATCTC
>NW_017304363.1:442850-444025 GCF_001594115.1 Trachymyrmex septentrionalis | reverse complement strand
CAAAAGTTCCATAGGCACGAAAGAGATTGGAGAAATCAGGACTCTTATTCTTGAAAAGTATCGCATACGCAACTAGGAAAATGATATAGTATGCGTTACATATATAATATTATAGAATTTCTTTAGCTTTTCGTATACGATACTTTTCAAGAATAGGATTTTTAGTCTTATGGCTCCCATCCTGATTGGATGCGATCAGAATGCGATTACACGATACACGGTAGAACTAATTAGGCAACTATAAGAATTGCGCAAACTGTACCGTTTGCTTCTTTTCTTTTGTAAAGTATATGTAACATAAATTTTTTATTTTTTTGTAGTGAATAGCAGAATCTCATTTCCAATCTCTATGATGGCCGGAGTGAATAACGTAACTAGTTCAAAAAATTAATAGTTACACTGACAAGGGGAACTAATAATGACCAGGTGACTAATAATAGAAAACTAATCATGTTTTGTAGACATTCATTGTACGGGATGATATTAATCATAAAAATAAGAAAAACATAAATATTTATTATGAACATCTTACAAATGAATTTTGGAATGAATTTTATTTTAGAATAAAAAATTTTGTTTTCACCAAAATTGATTCCTAAAAGAAGCTATTTTCATAATGGCTATCAAATCTGCTTTTCGCCAGATATTAAAAAAAGTTATTGTGTCTGCAACAAAAATTTTCGTAAGATATTCACAATGCAGTAAATATTTATGTTTTTCTTGTTTTTATGATTTATATCATCCCATACGTTTACAATGTACATCTACAAATCACAATTATTTTCTATTATTATTAATAAATCGATTAATAAATTATTATTAATAAATCGAATCTTAAAAACAAGATTACATACATATGACTTACTTGTGTGTTCCTAATTATAATTTCCAATTTCTAATTTCATCAGAAATCGTAATAGTTTTCATTACAATCTTATTTATGTGTTCATATGAATAACAACAACGACGACGTTAACGATGATAATAATAAATATTTCATAAATGTGTGTTTAATTATCTATAAAATTAATATGTAATTTCATGAAATTTTATTACAATTAAAAAGTAATTAAAATTAATAACATTAAATAAAAAGGAAATTTATAAAAATACTGATATTTTCATTTATACGTATATTTTTATTAGTACGTTTTTAAAATTTTATTACAATTATA
>NW_017304363.1:402066-442750 GCF_001594115.1 Trachymyrmex septentrionalis | reverse complement strand
CTATTACACTAAAAAGTAATTTTACAAAAGAAAGAAGGATATATAAACACATATATGAGCATATTTCATGTATAATTATACATGTTTATGAATATTTATGCGTGTTTATATATGTTTATACATATAATATTTATACATATTCATGCATGAAAAATTTTTTATCGGGAAAAAAGAATCCTTGCATGAGCATTCGTTGTCAATTTGAGAAGAAACGTATCTACGACTAATGGCGTTCGTAGCGTTGATAGGGCTGGTCTCCGAACAGCGTTAGCATTCGATAACACTAGTAGCGATATACTTATAGCTGTATGTTTCTAGTTTAAGTCCTTTTTTTTGAAAAATTAATTTTCGACCATTTGTTCAGAAGTTATTTATTTATAGCGCCAAAGCAGCCCGCGCGTCACCTATAGTGCGCGATATCCTCTTGAGTCTGACATATAACCATAAATACAGGAGCATGTTGTGTAGATTTTTTTTATCACTGATTT
This sequence comes from Trachymyrmex septentrionalis, assembly GCF_001594115.1. Classification (NCBI taxonomy): domain Eukaryota; kingdom Metazoa; phylum Arthropoda; class Insecta; order Hymenoptera; family Formicidae; genus Trachymyrmex; species Trachymyrmex septentrionalis. Next base: position 442,262 of record NW_017304363.1, on the reverse strand, counting down.
CAAATCTAAAGTAAAAAATATGCAATTAAAAATGGCCGATCCAATATGGAGAACAAGAACTTTAAAAAATTCATACATGAAAATCTGCTGGTTTTGTAAGTCTGATTACTACTGTAATCACAATTGTTGAATTTAAAGTAGCAGATCCAATGACTATGAATAGTAAATGTACATGGAACGGTGATTTTAGCGTTTTCAGCGCATCAAAATCCTAGAGAAACATTTTTCAAAGTTCAAAGCACAAGATTTCTCCTTAAATTTTATCGGCCTGTGTCGATTCTTGCATTTAAGACTATCTTAAGTACAGTCTTAAGATGTCATAAAAATCAATCCAGACTATATTAGCATCTGAAGACATTATTTGAGTTTTAAAATAAAACTATAAAATATCGCCCCATGTTTAGCGTTTCACAGCGTTGGTAGAACCTTGAACCTTATGAATAGTCCATAAGCAGAGATTTAGAAAGAGAACACTGAGAGTTGAACACTGTCCAACTGCACACACCATATTATCCTTCCGCTATGGCACACTCTCAAAAGGAGGAGCGCCGGTAGGAGAATGGACTAGCTATATCTGTATTTACTGATTGAAGAAAGGCCAGTAGGAGAAAGCACATAGAGTGCTTTCCATTAAAGTCGTGTGTTACATCTAGTAAGAGGCGGACGTATTTTGTCTCGCCTCGAGTATTGCATCATTTTTGGAAAGCGTTGCCAGCTTCGACTGTGCCTAGTACGACTGGCCAAGTGAATCTCGTTAAGAAAACCAGGGCCAACTAAAAACGAAGAAGAAGAAGTGCTTTCCATTTGATGACACAAGTCGATACAAGTATCGTTCTATCTTTATCACTCTCTGAATGTCAAGAAAGATAGAACAACACTTGTGTCGACTTGTATCATCAAATGGAAAATACCCATAATTTTGGAGTAGGATTGACTAGAGAGCCTCAAGGTACTGTTCATTCGCTCGTCGCTCGCATATTCAGCTAGAAATCCTATAATCAGAAGGTTTGTTCGCGTCGCATGTTCCTATTTCCAACATGCTTCTATTTCGTCCAACTGTAGCTCCTACTCTCTCAAATGCGCTTGTTAGAGTGAGTAAGAGCTATGACGTCGCATGCTCTAACATGCTCCTACTTCCTCCAACTGTAACTCCTATCCACTCAAATGCGCTTGTTAGAGTGAGTAGGAGCTACGAGGGTCGTTCGAAAAGTCCGTGCAAAGTCACTGCTGATGGCACTACTGGCGCGTATCAAGGTTAGATTTAGTTAGTAGCATCTCTTGGAGGAACACATACCAAGTTACAGCCAGATCGGTCTATTTGTTTGTGTTTGGCATTCATTTGAATCGAGGAAGTCGAGGGGGGTTTGTTTCTGCAATCACGTCCTCGTTTCCATAAAATCTTTTTCCCGCCAGCCATTTCTTCATATTGGGGAACAAATAGTAGTCCGAGGGAGCCAAGTCTGGAGAATAGGGGGGATGTGAGACGAGTTGGAACCCTAATTCCATTAATTTTGCGACCACAACTGCTGAGGTGTGAGCTGGTGCGTTATTGAAAATCACTCGACTTCCTCGATTCAAATGAATGCCAAACACAAACAAATAGACCGATCTGGCTGTAACTTGGTGTGTGTTCCTCCAAGAGATGCTACTAACTAAATCTAACCTTGATACGCGCCAGTAGTGCCATCAGCAGTGACTTTGCACGGACTTTTCGAACGACCCTCGTATGGTAGGAACATGTTGAAGCATGCGCCGCGAACAAACCTGATTCTAGTTTGGCAAAAGCGGGCACAATTTCTAATTGGTTCTCCACCTTGATTCACTCGGTATTCTTCGGACAGCTTCGAACATTATCAGAAAACGAGTGTAAAGGAAATAAGGAGACAAATAACTACAAACAGATGAGTTGCAGAAAACCTGTATAAAGGTATCTTTTCATGCTGATGCTCGACGCTTATTTTCAGCGTCAAAATAAATCACGTGATAAAAATTGACGCTTGATATTCGTCAATTTCTATTACGTGACTTATTTTAACGTCGAAAATGAACATCGAGTGTCGGCATGAAAAAGCACCTTTAAACCGGCGGCACACGATGCTTGTTTTCATTGCTAGCAGGATTAGAATCTTGTCACCGTACAGTTGCCAGATCAGAGAATTTTCCCCTAAATTTAGGAGATTTTTAATTGCGTCAGGGGATAAATAGGGGAAAAATTATTTAGGATATTTCTTAAAATTTAGGGTATTTTTTAGAGGATTTTATAAAATGTTCAGAAAAGATGTTATCGTAGTTTTTAACAAATGTATGCACAAATATACACATGAAAAAAGGTAGTTAGTTTTGATATTTATTTATTTTTACATAAGGTATTTATATAATATATAAGTTATCAATGACTAAGTTTCCACCGAAGGTTAGAATTGGGTCAGAGTACAAGAACTGATCAACAACGAGCATTCCCCTGTCATTCGACTGTAACAGGGAAATATTCGACCGTGATTGGTCAGTTCTTGTACTCTGACTCAATTCTAACCCTTGGTAGAAACTTAGTCTATTTAAGGTTTAATCTATATAATAAGTTTAAGCTTTGTGTCCACGATGCCAGAAATCGACCCGAGATCTTATATGGAGAAAGAATTGACCAATCGCTTGATTATGTGACCAAATTGTTCAAAAGTAATTTAATTCTTTCCTCGTCCGAAATCTCGAATCGATTTCTAATATCGTGGATACAGGGCCTTACAGATAAAAATTATAGATAAAAGACAAAAGTTAAGAACTAAATGTCTAACTCACAGCTCGATAAAATCCAAAATTCTAAAATTCCAAAAAATATCCAAAACTCTAATGTCATCTTTGTTTATCATTTCATATACTGTTTCGCTTCAACACCCTGCTGCAAATTCCCATGGGTTTTATTATGGGTTCTTATAGAGGACTATAAGATTCTAGTAGGAGTTGGTAGTTACCTATAGGATTTGCGCAGCATGCATAGATATATATAGGACATTCATAGGAATGTAAATAGGTTAATAGAGATGCCACAGGAATGTGGACAGATGCCCCATGAGAACTAAACAGTCTATAGGATACCAATTTAACATATAGTAACATGTAGGTGTATGTAAGACAAAGAAGAGAATGCCCCATGGAGACTGAAAATGCCTATAGACTACCATAGGATGACGTATGTACATCTCCTCCTACGTGCACCTACGTGTTCCTATACGTCAAAGTGTAGTATCCTATAGGTATTTAGTTTTCATGAGGCATCTCTTTCGCATTCCTATGGGTACCTATATCAACTTAAGAGAATAATTCGTAACTCTTAAAAACGGAAGCCACGATAATAGTTAATAAATGAGATACGTTCCACGTCGGGTAAAAAAAAATCCTGACTGCCATAAAGAAAATATATACTCATGACTTTTTTGAGTCACCAAACACATCTTGTTTATCATGTCTTTTAGTTTTTGGAGTTATGAAAAAATTATCTTAGATTTTTACGTGGAATTACATCAGTCAGCTACTTTTATGCATTTGTGTACAAGCTCTAATAATTGTGTACTAGCATTTTGTGTACACACTCTAATACATAAATGTTATAGACAGGAATGTGATTAGACAAATGGATTAGACAGGGTGTCTCAGAATATTTGTGACTATTTTGGGACTATATAAGATATCTCAAAATTTACTATTTTTGGAACTATTTTTGTGTGCAGATAAAGTGGATTAAACTGAACCGGAAGGTCCTCTATCATTTTGCAATTTTTGCAATTATTACCCAATAAACAGAATATCTAAAATCAGCGTATTAGACAATTTTAAGGTATCTTAAGAATCCTTTGGAAAACATTTTAAAAATATGTTATAAAGAACTCTGAAAAATATCTTAAAATTGTCTTATGCGTCGATTTTACTCGATAATTTTTAGAAACTAACTATTGTGAAAATTACAAAATGATACAAGACATTTCAACTCAGTTTAATCTACTTTATCTGCACACGAAAATAGTTCCAAATATGGGACATCCTGTATATCATTTAGGATTGCATCAATGTGCTCATCATTCTTTTTTCCGCGATCTTATAGGAGCCTCTTTTCATAGACTGGATGCCATAGATTCCTATGTAAAACCGTATAGAAAAATTTCCTATGTTATATACATGTTATGTAAATTCTATAGATATCTATTGTAAGAAATTTAGAAGAAATAAGCACAACAGAGAAGCTATCAGTGTCAGGGCTGTGTGGCTCAATGGCAGGACGGAAGTCTATCAACTCGGAAGAGAGGCCTGAGTTCGAGATGAGGAACACCCTGAAATTTTTCTCTATTGTTATTAATTGTTTACACTATACAAGCTCCTATAGAGACTGTGTTCCAAAATTTACTGTTAGTATTGAAAATCTATAGTGCACATGACGAAAACTATTTTCAGTACTGGCAGTAAATTTTGGAACACAGCCAGAATCTTATAGTCCTCTATAGGAACCCATGAGAGTTTATAGTAAGATAGGAGCCTCTTCCCATGGGGACCAGTCGAATTTATCACGGGTACCCATGGTTAGACAAACTCATAAGAAAATTTTCCATGGGAATTTGCAGCAGATCATAGTTATTGTGGGTTTGAACTCGAAGCATTCAATATCGAACAAATATGTAAAATTGCCTCAACCATCTTAATCAACATTTTGTTACGTAATTTATCTTTGATAATGTTTACGATAGAAGATGTGCGTTCGACTGAAGCATTTGAGAAGGGTAGAGTAAACAATCCGAGAACTAGCTTCGATATATTTCCGAACTTTTTATTTCCGCCTGCGTCTATAAGCTCATTGACCTCGATCCAATATTTCTCAGTGCAAACAATTTCGATAATTTCAGCTCTGTGAAGCAAATTCTACTCAGTCACAGTTAAATCAATATTATTGCACAGAATACGCTTGAACTTGCTCACAATGTCCGTGATATCAGCTTTTACCTGTGATGATGCGAATTGCCGTGCAAATATTGATATTTCATGAAGTATTTTCATATTATCAGGAATTCTCTTTTGTAATTCCAATATAAGAACAAATAAAAAATCTCTGCAACGTTCTTTGATTTGCACAACTGAGTCTTTATTAATGTTGGCAGATAAAATGTTAAATTAGTACCCAAAATTGATGCAAAAGAATGAAAAATCTCGAGAGACATGCAAAAGTGTTTGAAATCGAATTCTGCAAGATCATAATGCGATATTTTTTTTAGTTGCGGCGGATCAACGACCATTTGGAAAAGTAAATATAAACAATTCATTCAAATCTTTAAACAATTTAACCGGATCAGTAAAATCGGATTGAAATAATTTTTAGCCTCGTGATTTTTAGCCTCGTATTTTGCAGCGTTGAACTAAGGAAATTCAAGTACAATTTATTTTTGGGCATTGAGAAGATGTTGTATAGTTGAAAAGCTGTATGACAGCGTTCCTTATTACTTACAATAATTTTAAAATACAGCTATAGTTCGTCCCATTGATTGAGAATGGCACTAATAGCTTGGAGCCTAATCATCGGGTATTCGATAGCGTAACAATTTTTTAGGTGCATTATCATTGAAAATACAATAAATTTTTGCATATTCGATTTGACGTTTACTACTAATAGAAAACCACGTATTTCGCGTATCATGAAATCGAGATGCCTTGGCAAGACTTTACAAGCCTCCTCGAGAAGCTGCGAGATGTAATGAATGACAAATGCACTTAACCACGATAAGATCTGAATTGATATTCCGCAATAGCATCGTCACCGAATGATGTATACTTACGTTACTGGCTCCGTCAACTTCTAGACCTAAGACCTACTTTTCTGTCTTTAGATGATCGCTCCCCAGTAAACGAGAATGGATTGAAATGAATTGAAATAAATTCAGATTTTCAGAAATATTGATTCATGAATGTTAAAATAGATGCTTTTCAATCCTGAATTTTTATTCATTTATAGGAATGACATGGAACATATCTCTATGTCTTTTAATTTAAAAATAATATTAGTATTTTCTGTGCATTGTGAATACTGTTCAATTCAAAATTTTGAATAGGAAATGCAGTTTTTCAAACCAATTGCATCCAATTGAATCTAATTAAATTCAATTGAATCCAAAATAAATAACAATAAATAAAGGGCAAAATAAGAAACAAACACATTTTTTTAAAAAAAGTCACATAATTAAAAGAATAAATTACAAATAGAGAAAAGTAAAATTGAAAAAATATATATAATAAAATAAAAACTCAGTTTAAATACAAATAAATTACAAGTTTCGTTTATCAGATTGAGCCCTCTTCAAATTAACTTCACATTAACTTATTAAAAAAAATCGCAGTACAAAATTAATTATCGGAAATTATCGGAAAAATTAATTATCGTGAAATTCACGTTCGCATATTCACTATATTTACAGGCCGGTCTTGATGTAGAACTCGACATTATTCACATACGATTAAACAGTCAAATGCGTTTCATATCTCTTGGAAAAGTTCTAGTTAATAAAAAAGATAAAAAGACTTCTTATGAAAAAATCAACGCAATTAAATTAACATACCGGAATTCTAATAAGTAATTAAAACTCACCAAAAATCATATGTAAATTATTCAAACAAGTGTGTCCATATAAGTATGAAAAACCATTAGAATATACTATGGTATAAAGTTAAGTGGAAAGATGTGTGAGATGGACATTGTGTATCGATTATTATGTACGCTCACTGACACGGATCACCACGGATTGAGAGAAGAGACGGACTATCAGTATCGAAAAGTCAAACCTTATTTACAATAGGTATATATGCCTTATTACCTTCAGTGTCAGTTTGTAAATTTAAATTATTTTCCTGCTTCTTAATATTGAACAGCTCAGAAATTAAGCGTTTTCTATAGCAAGGCTCTTCATCTAAAATTTTAACATTGGAAATCATGATCACAGCAGTCTATGCTCTGTTATGACAGAAGTATTATGTCTAATATGATTAATATAGGGTGCGGCAGAGAAACTTACTTTTTTGAAAAACGCGCCAAACGGCAAGGGGTGAAGGTAGGAAGCTGGGAGGGGGTGCGTCCGAAAGGATAGGTCCTCAATTTTTGTTCCCCCCATAGCCAGTCTCGATCATGCTTTGGACAAGAGAGCATCGCGCGTTTTGGCGCGGTAATGGCCGCTCCATTGTCGCCAGTCAACGTGCCTTTCGAGGCATGCTTGACTCCATGCGACTTCTTCCTATGGGGTTATTTGAAGTCTATTGTTTACAACGATCGACCAGAGACCCTAGCTCACCTGAAGACAAACATTCGGAACGCCATCGCCGAAATACCGGTGGACATGCTTCAGAGAGTGACGCAAAACTTCAGAAATCGACTCAATCAGTGCATAGACAACGGCAGCCGTCATTTGATAGATGTAATTTTCAAAAGTGCATGAAAAAAAATTTGATGAGGTGATCTGTAAGAGGAAAAAATAATTATACCGATATCTGCAATAGTTTCGTTTTTATTAACCTTTAAAAAAAGTAAGTTTCTCTGCCGCACCCTGTATGTTCTGTAATTCTGGTTTTCAATTGTCTGCCAGTCTGTCCAACGTACGACGCATCACAATTACACGATATCTTATAAACTACATTGTTCTTAGATGTATAGGGACAAATATCCTTTTGTACTTTAATACATTTACCCATTTTATTAGGACTATGAAAAGATACCCTGATGTCGCTTTTATTGAATCGTTTAAATTTTTCTGTGTAAAGAGAAATAAATGATACCGTAAGCCAAGATGCAGATTTATTCGCACAGACATTGTCAACCAAATCTTTATGTGCTACGTGTCTATTTTTAAGTAAATTTTTTATACGTTGATTAACTGTGTCAAAAATAAAAGTTAATGGGTTGTCATTATCTAGTAAAACGTTAATAATAAATGTCAAATTTTTTGTATGAAACATAAAGTCAGAAAGTAAAAAAGCTCTGTCAACTAGCGAAAAAATTGTATCTTTCTTTTGTGTAATAGGATGATTTGAGTTGAAATTTAAAAACTTCCTTGAAAAGGTAGATTTGCGGTATCAAAAATGAAACGACTCTTGTTAATAGATATAGTGATATCCAAAAAATTTATTTTTTTTCCCCCTATTTCTGTAGTGAATTGAAGACGCGGATGAAATGAATTAAATTGTTGTAGTAAAATATCAATTTTTGAGGAAGAAACTGCAGTACAAAAATGTCATCTACATATCTATAATAAAATAAAATATCCATAATCAACGATATCAAGAACACCGTCTCTAATCTCCTCATTATTAAATCCGCTATTACAGGTGATAAAGGAGTAACTTTCATAACTTTAATTCTCCTCCGGAACGAACTGTTCTATTCCAATCTTGGATAAGATCATCTCTTCTCCTATTTTTACATCTCCTACGGATAAACAATTATTAAAATTGGAATCTGACACATGTACTTTTGTATCGGCGCATCCTAATATTATTTTCATGCTATGGACAAAGACGAGATGGGGGTAATAGATTGAATTTTTTGGATGTTACAGTGATTAGGGATAATGAGTTGATAGAGCAATTGATACCACAAGCCGACTTTTTCGGGTAGATATTTAAATTTTTGGTCACAGCATCTTGTTTCTCGAAAAATAGATACAATCGCCGGACTAGTTGATAGGATAGTTTTGCTTTCGAATCTTAAATTTCTTGATAATTTGTGTTTCATTATTAAAGTATTGTTAGAAAATGATTATCCATTGAACTTTATATATTTGGGAATATTATCTACGAGGTGTGATCAAAAAGTAAGGTGACTTTTCATTTTTATAAAAAAATATTCATTTATTCATCCAAAATTATGTTATCTCCTTCAAAATAATCCCCCTCTGATACAATGCACTTGTGCCAGCGCTTTTTCCAGTCGTCAAAACACTTCTGAAATGCACTTTTGGGTATTGCCTTGAGCTCCTCCAGCGATGCAGCCTTAATCTCCTCAATCGTCGCAAATCTTCGTCCTTTCATGGGCCTTTTCAATTTTGGGAAGAGGAAAAAGTCGCAGGGGGCCAAGTCTGGTGAATACGGTGGCTGAGGCATGATGATAGTATTGTTTTTGGCCAAAAAACTACTCACTAGTAACGACGTTTTGGAACGCAGTTTTGGAACGAATTTCGCTGACACACGTGTCATACCCAAAACATCCGTTAAAATTGATTGGCATGAGCCAAACGATATGTTAAGATCATCAGCTATTTCTCTAATCGTGATTCGACGATTTTTCAACACAATTTCTTTCACTTCCTGAACATTTTCGTCGGTTTTTGACGTGCTGGGGCGTCCAGAGCGAGGTTCATCGTTAACATTTTCTCGGCCCTCTTGGAATAACTTATATGTTTATAAACATTTTTTTTGCTCAAAGTTAACTCACCGTACGTCACTGTCAACATTTCAAGAGTTTTTGAACACTTAATACCATTTTTTACAAAAATTAATACAAACTCTCTGCTCCATTATTTTCAAAAGCAAAAAATCGCCGAGCACGCAAACACGAGTCTAACCTTTATGCCTCTCACATAAAAACAACACATGCTATATAGTCAAAACTGTGAACATACGATCGTGACGAGTATACCAACACAACAAAAAAAAATTTTTTAAATTAGAGTGTACAGAGCGCGCAAAATTCAAAAAGTCACCTTACTTTTTGATTACACCTCGTATACCTTTAAAATACTCTTAAAATCGTACAACTTTCGTTAAAAAATTTTTTTTCTATTTTTTATACTTCCTATGATATTCGCCTTGAAAGAAAAATACCGTTTTTTTTTTAAAGAAGTGTTTTCATGTTCCTTAAACATGAGTTAGCGCACGTATAAAAAAAATACATGTCTCTTAGATTTTTTTCGTGTTTAACAACATATCTCATGGAGAATCAAATCGGTTCCGGACAGTTGTGAACTTTTCCTTGTTAATCTATTTTGTAACTTTTTTAGTTTATTATAATATGTATAAATATATATAGTTATTGTATTGACAATATTATATGGAATAATTTTTAAAATAATTATCAATTAAATATCAATTCAATAAGAAGTTCTTTAAAATGATTTAATTTTTCCCAATAAACGTTATATAAATACGTAGGCTGCTGGAAAAGTTTCTACAATCTAGTACTTTCAGTGGCGCCAACGTTCTGCTACTATCATATCCGTAAAATTAGACGTTTTTAACCTATAATTCAATTGACAGTTTGTACCCAAGTCAACTAGTTTTGTTTGCATAGTATTTAAAAGAAGTTATTTTATAAGAAAATGGAAATTTCGTGTGAAAATTTTCGAACAATGATTTTTTACGATTACAAATGTAATCTAACTCCAAAACAATCGATCGACTTCATTTAGCTTTTGGAGATAAAGTACCATCCAATAGGACTGTTTATAATTGGTTTGCCGAATTCCAGCGTGGACGTACCTTTCTTAGTGATGAATTCCGTGAAGGTCTGTTGTTGCTACTAATGTTGATGCTGTGCGTGAAATGATTGAGTGAGACCGGCATATAACATATCGCGAGATTCAGGCATTGACATGAAAGCAATACATACGATTTTGCATAATCACTTGAGCGTACGGAAACTTTGCAGTCGTTGGATCTCACACAATTTGACCGAAGCTCAAAAACAGGCTCGTGTTAAATGGAGCAAAGAAATGCTCAAGAAATTCAACCGAGGTCGGTCAAATTTGGTCTACAACATCATTACTGGGGACGAAACATGGATCTATTCGTATGAGCCCGAAAGTAAACAACAATCCACTGTTTGGGTATTTCAAAATGAATCGAAATCATCAAAAGTTGTTTGTTCATGCAGTGCTGCCAAGCAAATAATTGCTTGTTTCTTCGGATATACCGGACATGTGACAACCGTGGGTTTAGAGGATCGAAGAACTGTAAATACTGATTGGTATACAACAATTTGTTTGCCAGAAGTCATTGCGTAGAACAAACCGAAATCGTCGCATCATCCTTCATCATGACAACGCCAGCTGTCACATAGCACGTCAAATGTTGATTTTTTATCCAGTAATAATGTTGAATTGATGACTCATTGTCCGTATTCATCTGATTTATCACTTAATGACTTCTTTTTGTTCCCAAACATTGAAAATAAGATGCGTGGTGAGCGATTTGAGTCGCCTGAAGCAGCTGTTGAAACATTTCGTACACTGATTTCTGAAGTTACAGCCTTAGAGTGGAAAAAATGCTTCGAAAATTGATTCGAACGTATGCAAAAATGTATCGATCTTAAAGGCGAATACTTCGAAAAACAATAAAGCCATTTACCGAATTTTACATGTTTTTTTTCATATTGTTTGCAGAAACTTTTCCAGCAGCCTACGTATAAATATTATACAAATATCACAGAAATATTACATAATATTACAGTAATATTTCTATGATATGACTCAGTAATATTTCTGTGATTCATTTTTGCGGACATTGTGATATTACTGTGACATTTCAGTAATATTTCAGCAATATTTCTATATTTGATTGTAATATTGCAATGGAAAAATGATATTACTATGATATTACGCGCTATGTGGGATATTAGATAAAGAATTGAGAAGACTACTCGCAAACGGTTTACAGGCCGAATGTTCGGAATTTTTCGTTGTTCTAGAAAAGAAAATGATGTTGAAAATGTTTAAAGCGAGCAATTTTATTAAAGCGTAACATTCACCGTCAGCCGCCAACTTCATTTTCTTATATAAATAACTTTATTATTGTCAGAACAATTCAAACATCGATGATGATATGAGGAAATGAATTCCCGTCAGAAAGCTTTTGAAAATTAGTATACATTCACAGAAATAAATTATATGTCAAGAAGTAAAATTTAGAATTTAAAATCATATAACCCGTAAGATAGTCAAATACTTTCTGAGAAGAACAAATTTGAAGTAATATCGTCTATATCATCAGGAGAACCTTAATCTAAAGTAATATGACTGCACATTTGAGTATCTAAAAATGGCTCAATGAAGGAGCATGTAATACGTATTTTATCGAATTTTTATACATTTAATATATTACATATTATACAACTTATATACATGCTTAATTACGTTGACTCTTAGGTGCTCTTCACATCTCTGTATTGTTTAAAAAAAAAAAATAAAAATGTTTACTTTATAACTTTAAAGTACTCTTAAAATCGTACAATTTTTGTTTAAAAAATTGTTTTCTATCTTTTATACTTTTGATGATATTCGTCTCGAAAGAAAAATACCGTTTTTTTTTCAAAGGGATGTTTCACCCCTTAAACATGAATTAGTGCACGTATAAAAAAATACGTGTCTCTTAGATTTTCATGTTTTACAATATATTTTATAGAAAATCAAATCAGTTCCGGACAGTTGTAAAACTTCCCTTGTGAGTACTCAGGGGATCGATTGTGGATTTTGAAAAGAGGTGAAAATTACAAAAGTGAGCAAAGGTTACTAGGTATTGATCAATTAAATTATGAATACTCTAGTAAATTTGCTCACTTTTGTAATTTTCATCTAATTTGAATACACAATCGACCCTTAGGTACTTTAAGATTGAACTCAGGGGATCGATTGTGTATCTCAAAACCTAGTGTAAATGATAAAAGAGAGTTTTCACTTAATTGGGTAGTTTTCATCGTAGTATATAGAAATGCGACACATTTCTCACATGACATTGCTTAACAAGAAATTCTATATCGAATTGTATCAAAGCGTGTCGAGATTGGTCGAAATTAATTGAAATTTGTCAAAATTCGTTCTACTTAAAGGCATAGCTTATTGTTTCCAGTAATGGATATTATTTTTATGCTTTGTATAGGGAAAAATGACAACGAAAATAATAAAATTCGCAAAAGACATTTGAATTTAATAAGAAAACAATTACGAGATACTCAAGATTCATTTAAAATTCCAGACAATACATTTAGAAAATTATATAATACATATAGGTTAGTATATAAATATATTAAGTATATAAATATATAAATTATTTAAATAACTAAAATAATGAAATGGTCTATACGGTCAAAGCAAATCTTTATGTCTAATAATATTTTTGCGTATTATTAAAATTTCCAGTTCAAACAAAAATTATGAAATTGTAAGATTATAAAATTCACTCAAAAATATTGAACACTAAGATTCGTTTGACCGTATAGATAATTTTATTATGTTAGTTATTTGAATACACACGGTTCATAAATATCCTAATGTTGAAATAAATTATATTTTATTGTAAATTATACATATACATGCGTGTATGCTTACGTACGTCCCAACAAAGGGTTATGGCCCATATTCAGAACGCGCTTATGACGATGTTAGCACGCTAACATACTATATTTTACGTTACGCATATTATAGAATTTCAAAGATAAAAGCGCGTTTTTATCGATAAAAGCGTATTCTGAATACTGTGATGATACCTATATGTATCATTTTGATTATATATCACTTGCATTTCGCACTCACATTTGTGATTTTCAGTCTCTTGAGCATAGGGATATCATATTTTCATTATGCTCATAGCCATATCATTGCGCATATTTTTTCACGTGAGATGAAAGTGCGAGAAGTGAGAATATTCAACGATAATACGCAATCGATTTCCTTAAAAGTTGCTAGAGGATTGGAATTATTAATCAAAGACATATAGTCGTTAAAAGAGTAAGTAAAGATGGAGACAGAGTAATTATAGGAGAGAAAAGAGGGTATTCTTGAGCAGTAAATATTATTATTTACATGTTTTTGCGCGGTGTAGAAACGCACACACGGAATTTTTTTAAGATCATTAGATTACTTAACAGGATTATATGTGGCGTCTTCAATAGTTTTAAAGCTATCAAGAATCGGATTATCAACAATAACGAGATTTTTATACAATAACTTGGAAGTGAGATAATTGAAGCGAATGTGGAGAAGGCTTTTTTTTAATTCTGCAAGGAGGATGTTTGTGGGCGCAGAATTCCTGGAGGCTTATTACGGTTCTTTAGACGAAGTAAAAATTACAAAAATGAGCAAACTCACTAGGAGCTAATCAATAAAGTTAGAAATATTCTAGTAAATTCGATCATTTTCGTAATTTTCACTTCGTTTCAAGAATCATAATAAGCCCCCTGTAGCCACCTGCGTACGGGACTTGAACTGCGAGTGTATATCAATTATACACGAGCCAATTGTACACAAGCCAATTACTATTGTAGAAAAAAAAATTAAAAAAAACTCCCTACGCAGAAGTCGTGATTAGCAATAGACAATTACTACAGTTTGCAAGTGAACCGCTCCCTTGAATTGTAGTCTTTGAAGTTTGAGAAAGAGCCCTTGATAATCCTTTAGTTGATAGATTTAACTTCCATATTTAATCGTACTGCAGAAGAGTAAATGGTATATCGTCAGGAGTTGATGAGGGTGGGAACCCCATCAAACGCCGACTAGGAAAGAGATGGTGTTGATGACCTTTGAGCTTTTCTGGATGAGATATTTTAGACACTTTTTGCTGTTCAGTCAGGAATCGTGGATAATTCCCAGCAATGGGACTTGTTGACTCGACAAATTACAAGTTCTATCTATATTACAAGTTCTATTAATATGAAGAAGTCTGAATGTTCAGTTTCTGCTTATCTCTAGCAACAAATGAATGTAGACTTACATTACTTAGGATACAGATCTAATTCACGATTACTTAAGAAGGAGAAGAGCTTGTTGAGTATAGCCTATATCACGATCCTAGCTTTATTTGTGTTGTTGTTTGCGAAGAAAATAACAATATCGTCGGCATATTGTAGAATTTGAGCTTCTTCATAGATGCACTGGGCGATATCCTTGATGTAGATTCTGAAAAGCAGAAAGCTTAACGTAGATCCCTGAGAGAAATGACAATTGTTTTTATAACTTGAAAAATTATATTTCATTTTAATAAGCAAATTATTAACATAAAGTTAATAATTTTTAATGTAATATTATTAAGAAAAGAGATATTAGCAAGTAAGATTTGTTATACGTATAGAATTTCTTTATTTGACTTAAGAGCTCCTTGCGTAATGAGCTCAACCTTGATAACCATTTTCCTTAGGTCCGAGAAGAGAGGGGCAATCCGAAACCAGCCATATTGGAAGACAGTTATTTTGTATTCTTGTGAAATACAACCTCGTAAACCACAAGCCTAAATCGTTGTTTTTGGTATATCCTGATGACAGAAGACCCTTACAAAATCAGAAGTGGGATTCGTGGTTGGCAAGATCGTTGTGAGACTTGACAAGATCGAGTAAGCTTATTCGGGAAGACACGAGAAGATTCGACGAGCGAGTCGATAAGCCAAGGATCCGTTGCATACGAAAATAAATCCGAATGCGACGAGAATCAGGAATAAGATCCCAAATCGAGGATACCGAGTACAATACGGCAGGTATAAGTAACGCATACGTGCACCTGCGGAGTTGAGTGAGCGATCGGTTGTTTATTCGAATACAGAAGTGTGCACAAGTACAGAAAGCCGCGAGAATCAGTTCGGCGGTGACGAAAATTACGGAAACAAAAACACCTCACTTTCACATGTAACGAAGCGCAACGATCGAGAATCGATAAGATAGTAAGGTGACGAGTTGATAAGAGAATTACTGACATAGCACGATGAAGGATCCCAAAACATTCACGTTAGTGGCGCTGAAAGAGAAGTTACGACAACTAAATCTGAATGTCAGCGGTAACAAGATCGAGTTAATCACGAGATCCTATCCGTCAATGAATACAAGACCTTGAAGAGAAAATGAGCGGTGAGGGAGCCATAGGAGGGACTGATCGAGACGACGGACGAGTCCTTGTTCGTCCCCCAAGGAACTTCGCAGGATGCATCTGCGAGTCTGTTCCAGAAAGAACATGAACTCGATAAGCGAGAGAGAGAATTATTACGACTCGAGGTCGAACTTATGTGATGAGAAAATGAACAGTTGCGTTCAAATATGGAATCGACTTCTGCCGCTGGTAATGCCACGTGGATGGCAGCACACAAGGTCAGCCTAACCAATCTAAAAAAAATATTGTCGCTTGACGGTAAGAAGACTTCATGTCAGTGTTGGAAGGAGCAATTATTGATGGTGCGACGAACATATCAGTTGGATGACAACATGACTAAATTATTGCTGGGAGCGAAGCTAATTGGAAACGTTGAAGAATGATTTCACTCGGTGCCTATATATTTTTGCCTTTCAATGAATTGCTAAGGCGTATGAACGGCATGTACGGACAACAGGAAACTAAAATACGATGAGATATTTGCGGAATATTATCACAAAAAAAATCATCCTAGCCAACAAGATTCTCGTAGACAAAGAAGAGATAGTCGACTACGTGATTAACGGCATTCCAATCAAATCAATCAAAAAGAGTCATGGAGAATATTACTTTGAGATCAGAGCAGAAGACTATGTTCAAGACGGAGAAGACATCAGACGCAAGAAACGTGATCAAGGTGAGTTCTGCTAGTCGAAGTTAAGAAAGTCGAGAGTGATTCCAATGTGAAATGAGAGCAGAAGTGTTACAATTGTAACAAGATGGGGCATATAGCCACAAAGTGTCCGAAGTCGAAACGCGGAAGAGGAGGAGCGTGCTTCAATGTTGGCAGAACATCAATCTAGGGACTGTCCTTCGAAGGAGTTCGTAAAGAACGAGATTGGCAAGGACGAAGGCGAGAGGAAAGCGGATGTCAACATTGACAACAGTGCGATTAACTCAAATATTGGCAATTTCCGCAGAAAAGTGAGTTATCAGCTGAAAAACGAACGATTTCTTGGTGAATTGCAAACTTGACACGTTGCTGGATACGGATAGTCCTGTTAGCTTTATGAAAGACATGTTTGTACCTCCGAGCTTAATTTCACCGATTACTTTAGATAATACTAGATATTACGGGTTGAACAACAGCGAACTAGAAGCGAAGGGATACGTAGTAATTAAAATGGCACTTAACGATTCGGAGCCGAAACAGGTAATGTTACCGGCAGGATCGATGAAGTCCTCCGTAGTCATCGGTCGAGACATTTTGAAATAATTTTTTATAGAGAGAAATCATCTTACGATAAAGAGGCGGAAAACGCGGTAATTCGGGAGATATTAAATATTCATATCGATGAAAAATGCCTAAGCAAAGAGTTAAATATTAATCCCGAGATAGATAATAAAATACAAACGGTCGAAGAAGAATTTGTTGAAGAGTATGTCAAATCAACGCGACCGGAGCAACTTCAAATTGATGCTGAGATCAAATTAAGATTAAAGGATAACAAATCTTTTCATTTTTCAGTAAACAGACCCTCATATGCCGAAATACGAGAGCTTCATGTTCTTTTAGATTTACTGTTAGAGAAACAAATTGTACGTCCAAACGAATCGGAATATGCTTTACCAATCGTCCTGGTAAAAGAAAATTGAAGATTTGCGATTATGCATCGATTACTGCACATTAAACAAGTTGTTAATGAGGGATAATTATTCGTTACCGAATATCAAGGATTTAATCGATTCGTTATATGATGAAATATTTTATATGATTAGATTTAAAGAATGGCTTTTATCATATCAAGATGTTGGAAGATTCGGTTAAATATACAGTCCTTTACTATACCATTTGGCCAGTTCAAGTTTTTACGAATGCTATTCGGGCTAAAAGTAAGTCCTTCTCGATTCCAACGCTATATTAATCAAGTCCTAGCCAAATCTGCGACGGCAAGAAGTAATAGTGTATGGACGACATTTTAGTTATTTCAGCCACAATTGAACAGCAGAGTGTTACAAGAAGTATTTAGACTGTTTATAGCAAGTAAGCTTGTGTTACGTCCAACGGACTCTCACGACTCTTTTCTTTCATGGAGATCTGGAATTCTTTAAAATAAAGAGACAGCTGTGAATAACGAACAAATTGAGCGTGCGTTTATAGCCTAGAGAAGACTAAACATTTTTTTCTTTCCCCACACATTAAAAACTAAAACGAAGAATCCAGTATCTCCTCGTAAATGTCGCTCCGAGATGAACTAAAAATCGATGTACGTGCACGAGCGGCGAAACCAAAAGAACACCGAGTCTGTTCCCCTCGGATACTGCGGCTAAAATAATAATAAATATGTCATTAGAAGCGTAAGACTGGCGCCAAGATACTTTTTAACGGTCAAGTCGCGAATGATTCTCACGAATCCGTGATCACAAAATCTAAAAAGTGACACGCGACGTTCAGGGATGGATCCTGGATGGTCCCGTGGAGACGATGCACGTGCGCTTTCTTGACCCATAAATATTAAGATCGTAAAATTAAGGATGACATTTCCACACGCTACAGATTTCGATCAATATCCTATTCACCAATTAATGAGCTGTTAATCAGAACAGATTATATAAAGACTATAAAAACTCCGGTTCCGCGAGATTCAGCGCTTTTTTTCCTAATTTCTCTCTGGGAACGGACATAGCGGTCCGAAGT
Source organism: Trachymyrmex septentrionalis (assembly GCF_001594115.1). Lineage (NCBI taxonomy): Eukaryota > Metazoa > Arthropoda > Insecta > Hymenoptera > Formicidae > Trachymyrmex > Trachymyrmex septentrionalis. Next base: position 423,725 of record NW_017304363.1, on the reverse strand, counting down.
TCTTATTTTCTTAATCGCTCAACACTTTAAAACTCAGAGTTTAGAAGTAGTGCGGGAGAAATTCCATTGACCTCGCATATTTGGTCCCAGCGAGACTTAAAAATTTAGAGTCAATGCTGAAGAAACATCACCAACCTTACACATCCTGGCCGAAGGATCCCCACCGATGAGCATCTCGGTAATAAGTCGGTATATCTCTATTCTCTGGTCCCTCGTTTTTTCTTTCAGTAATTTATTTTATTATTTTATTTTATTATTCATTTATTTTTTTTTAATTCTTTTCTTTCTTTCTGTCTTTCTCCCTTTTGAGTTCCCATATAAAAGAAAATAAAACATTGCAGTCCATTCACGCTAGAATTTTAATCCCTGTCGCTGTTGTCTCTCGATAATTGCTTGCCCCTGTTGACCGGTCGCTCGTGTTCGCTCGTTAATATTATCATCGTTCGAGGAAAATCAGACCAAATCCTCTCAGATCCAAATCCTCCTTCCCTTTTTATTACCTCGCTATTCTCTTCTAACTTCTCCTTTCTACCACGATACTTTCATACACGCACATAAAAACCTAATCAAGACAAAACAAATCAAAGAAATTGTGTAACAAAAATGCATCGCTAAATATTTCTTTTATTATACTATTATTAAATTTAACCCTCGTTTTTTTAATTTGAAAAACCTCTTCTTGTATTCATTGTAAGCTCTCCCCCGTAGTTGCATTTCGCCTTCTCCCCGGTCACTTGGATTAAGTTCCATGACCGAAGATTAGGGCATACGGACGTACTGGCACATCTGGCGTTAAAGTGTGCCCTCACACACTGACTCAATTTAGGCCCTTTAAATTAAAAGTACGTCCGACTTGTGTGTCCGTTTAGCGGAGTACGAGTTAAAGTTTTCACTTCGTTCTCCATTCGACCCCAGGTTCGTTAGGAGTCTCAGGACAAAACGAAGTGCCTCCCGATTTGCGTTGGTCCTTTCCCACAGCTCCTTTGCGGTCCGAAGCTTGGACATGATTAAATCGGTTCCTGTTGCGTTCACTCGCTCAACTCCATGCATGCGGAGCTTGGACGTAACAGGATAGATGAACTTTGAGTTAATGATAGATAAGCGCGCTTTTTTACAGACGGAAATAAAATTCGTTGAGTATCTCATATTGAAAAAGGATATAAGTACTAAAGAAGGAATGAAATCGATGCAGAGAATTCCGGTGCCTAGAAATATTAAGGAGATGCATAGTTTTGTTGCCTTAACATATGCTCATATTTTTGGAAATTTATTGCATCCTTCTCATTGATCGCCAAATCATTGTACAATTTATTGCGCCGTGTTCCGTTTAAAAATGTTCCGTTTAAGGTAGAAGCAGATAAACTGTGAGTGTTTGAAGAGTTAAAAAGCAAAATAATTAACGTACCTATTTTAACTGTCTATAATCCGACTATTGAAACTAAGCTCCACTGACGCGAGCATCGAAGATTTTGGGTACTCATGCAGTGTGGAAAAGATAAAATTTTATCCAGTCTTTTTCTTTTCTAAGCAAACAACTGATGCAGAGATCGCTATCATAGCTTTGAGATCGCTATCATAGTGTTTGAGTTGGAGATATTGGCGATTATTTATTCATTACGACGGTTTAAGGTTTACTTACGTGGCGTTAAGTTTAAGATAGTTATCAATTGTAACTCGCTAACACTAGCTTTTAAAAAAAAAAGATATATTACCGCGTATAAGTCGTTGAATACTTGAGTTGCTTGAATATGATTATTCGATTGAACATCGACTCGGTGCAAAAATGAGACACAAAGATATTTTAAGTAGATTACTAGGTGAAATCATGATAGTAGATGATAATTCATTCGAATTAAATCTAGCTCTCAGTCAAAATCGGGACAGTAAGTCAGTTGAGTTGAAGGATATATTGCGAAAAACTGATGATTCTTATTTCGAGATGAAGAACTGTATTGTGTTCAGAAAACATCACGATGAGTAGCTATTTTATGTTCCGCAAGCCATGGAATTACAAGTCATGCATAAATACGATGAGATGGGCCATCTCGGAATAGAAAAGACGTACGACAGTGTAATAAAGAGCTACTGATTCCCAGACATGAAACGTAAGATAACAGAGTACATTTGAAATTGTCTTAAATGTATTTCGTTCACGCCATCAGAAGATAAGCAGGAGGGGTATTTACATTGTACCCCTAAAGGTCAGTTATCTTTTGAAATATATCACATAGACTATTATGGACCAATAGACAAGGAGCAAGTAATAAAACAATATCTTTTAGTCGTTATAGATTTCTTCACTAAATATGTTAAATTATATCCAACGAAGACTTCTGCAACTAATAAAGAGATAGATCAGTTAACCCTTTATTTTTCTAATTATAGTAGCCCACGTACCATAATATCTGATAGAGGGGCGGCATTCACGTGAATTCGAACTTTTTTGCAAAGATAACAATATTCGATACATATGTACAGTGACACATTCACCTAAAATTAACGGGCAGATGAAGCGGGTGAATCGAGTATTAAGATCTATTAGTAAACTTATAGACAACGACGCAAAGAGATACTGGTATAAAATTATTAGTGCGTAACGATAGATATGTAATAGCAGATATAAGCGGTCATCAAATGACGCAAAAACCTTATGAGGGTACATGAGAGGCCGCAAATATATGACCTTGGGCCGGAGCTAACAACTTCATGGTCGGAGTAAGGTCAGGAAAGGCTGAGTTATATTATTAAGAAAAGAGATATTAGCAAGTAAGATTTGTTATACGTATAGAATTTCTTTATTTGACTAAGGGCTTCTTGTTTAATGAACTCAGCTCTGATAGCCATTTTGGTCCTTATGCGGAGGCCCGACAAGAGAGGGACAGTCCAAAACCAGCTATATTAGAAGACAGTTGTTTTGTATATTACTATTATAATATATATATATATATATATATATATATATATATATATATGTGTGTGTGTATATATGTATGTATACGAGTATATATTTTTTGATATACTAATGTCTGAAGAGGGCTCAATCCAGTAGACGAAACTTGTAACTTTTTATTTTTATTTTTAATTTTAATTTTGCTTTATGTAATTTTACCTCGTGTTAATTGTATTCTGTGGAATTTTAAAAAATTGTATCGACTCTTACTTTGCCCTTTATTTATTGTCATTTATTTTGTATAATGAGAGTCCTTCAATTTTGTTGAATATATGTACAATTTATATTTTTATTAATAGAAAAAACCCAACACATTAACAATTTACTTAATTTTAGACTACAGTAGGTTCTTACATTTTAAATTAAAAATGTTATCCAGTACTTAATAACTAATGGAGTGAGTGGTAAAACATTGCGATGTATTTGTGTGAGAGAGAATGTTCGCAAACATAAATGCGGACTTAAAATATTAAATACAAAGAAAAGATGTGACATAATTAGGTGCATGAGGGTATTTATATGTGTGCGTGTGTGAGTTCGTTCAGGGCAAGAAAACTGCAGGGCGGATGGATCAAAACTAAATTATATTTATCGAATTTTGTTAATAATATACAGGAAGAGGGAGGAAAGAAGTTTAAGAAGGCTACTGAAACTAAAAAAGAATGAGAGAAATGGGAAAGAAAAACAGGTGTAAGGGCCTCTGACGATTGTCTGGTTATGGCATTTCTTAGATTCCCGATCTGGCGATCGGGATCTGCGTTTTCGATATTTACAGTGAAGGCGTTTGGGCAAAGGGGATCGGTGGAAATTGGGAACTACGAAAAAAAGAGAGGTCAAAGATTAGTGATTGCTGTGGTGATAATAGTAATGAGGACAGTGAAAGGGAATTTCATCTATGAATTCCACGATTGAGTTAAGTCAGCGGGAGAAGGAGGAAGAGTGTCGGGAAAAATTCGTTGAGTTAACTGAGATGGGATTGATTATGCGTCAGGGGAAGGAGGTGATGGCGAAAATGAAGGAGTGAATATAAGCGGTAATTTAGAGGGGTAGGAGAGCTGCGGGAAGAGGAATTTCCGACTGGATGATTAATATTATTATTATTATTATTATTAATATTATTGTTATTACTATTATTACTAGCTAGGCCATTATTGTTATCAATGTTATTATTATTATTGTTATTGTTATTTACGCTATTATTTAAATTTGTAAGATTCGCAATAATGTTCTATCTGTTGAGTCAGCTTAGTGTGCTTGTGTGAGTAATGTAAGAGCGCTATCGATGTTCAACGAAAAGGCCCGAGTGTCTCCGTGGCATGTCTCGACTGTTTTTGTTATTCGGGTCGACCGTCGCGTTGCCATGTCACTCTAACTAAACAAACAAGTTAGACTCTCGCATCGTTGCCATGCGAGTTAGTCTCGTCTCGTCTGTCCATCAATAAAGAACTATTTTTCTTCTCTCAAAAGCAAATTGAATTTAATAACCGATTCAAGCCTCAACACTATCAAATAAAATCTCTTTATTCTTGATCTTGTACAAAAAATTCACTTTATTACAATTTTCATTTTTATATATGACCGATCTCGCAGTAGTTAATGGACTGACTTTAGTTCAAGCGCTTTCTATTTTAAGGCTCAAAAATACTTCTAGAAAATTCAACTCGGAAGTTGTTAAACAGATATCTTTCGTTTTTAAAAAGTCTTATTTCTATTCTTACCCTAAAGAGCCTTCGTCCATAAGTAAATAGACAAGGGTTACAAAAAGCGAAATATAAAGAAAAGAAAGAAAAGATCGTGTTTCTAACGCTTTCTTATTCTAAGGTTAAATTCTAAAATAGATATATGGACAATGGTTACATCTCCCTCCTTATATAAAAATTTGATGTATCTTCAAATTTTATTTCTAACCAAACGTCTTAATACTTCTGAATCTAACGTGTCTAATTCATAGCTAGTAGCTGGGTCGCGAGCAGTATAATGTTGTGTCGGAGCACGATTTCCAAAACTACATTGATTATAACAATTCCGAATAATTGCTTAAGTAAATTATATTTGAGAAAAGATCGATCTTATAATAAAATATATACAGAACAGAATATATGTATAAGTTCTTCTCGCTGCGCAATCCAGTCTTGATTCGTATGAAGTTGTATCCAGACCGTATTTTGTATTTGCATATATATTTAGTCGCATTTTTCGGTATCACGTTTTGTAATTATTTCTGTAAAACAATTATCTTTTATTCCTTTATAGTCTGGATACATTAATTTTAATAATTGATATTGCCGGAGTCTTTTAGCTATATTTATTTTTAACTCACCAATCGGCATAAACGTAGTTCTAAAAGAGTCTAATAAAATAAGCTTTTGAGTTGTATCTACAATTGACTGTCTTAACTCGTGTCTGGGAAGGGAGATTACTCTAGTTAATTCGAAATTTTTATCTTCTATTAAGGGAATTAAAAATTGAAAAAATATCGTTTTTGTGTTAAAACTATTGATATATCACTTACTCGTATATCTATAAGAGTGGTGTAATGTATTTTAATAGTATATGGACAGCCATAGGGCGTCAAAACAAACCCCCTCTACGTCTCCCTCCGGCGCCGTGGCCGTAGTCTAGACCGGTTAGTCTGGAAAAAGGGCGCACTCTGATTGGTGAGGAGTGAAGGGTGGGGGTAATAGGGTATGTTCTGATTGGTTCGTTCTATAATTGACAAAGATCTGATTGGTTCGTATCGTATCCACCTATAAAGTGATTGGAGAAGGAGATGATAGAGAATCTCAGACAAAATGGAAGGTAAAATCCGAAAGAATGGTGAGTAGAGATTGGGACTGTAACATTTTTTATCATGATGGCAAAGTACGAACACCGGGGCATGAATAGAGGGGCGGTTTTGTGACAATCATTTTTTTTTTGTTGACGTGACACAATGTCTCCGACGTTGGCGTATTAGTGAATGTTTTTTATTTATGAGAGATGAGATCTTATACGAAAATTTGCGAGTCTAGAGGGAGTCTTACTTTTGCTAGGAACAGTGGGAGAGGTAAAATAGGAACAAACATGTTCAACTGAAGCTCTGCGTCGTCTACAGTGTAACAACTCACTCGTTCGAGCGAGAGTATGATTTTTATGATGTATGACAAGGATTTTATGAATTTGTATTGTACTTCTTGTACTTTATTTGAAAGTCTATGTTATACATATAACACGGAAATATGCAGAGAAAAAAGTTGGTTATTGGAGGGTATGAGTGATTAAGAAACAAGGGTTTATGTTACATAAAAATGTATTTATTGATACAAATTCTTTTTTTCAAAGAAGAAGAAATACATAGTTCGCATGAGAAATAATCTAAAAAAATAAACTAAAAAAAGTTTTTAGAAAAATTAAGCCAAAGATTCTCTTCGCTTCGAGAGAAAAATTTCGTTATATCTTAATAAAGTTAATTCCAAAAATATTATATTGAAATACATATCAAGAAAAGTTAAGTTGTTAATTTATATATGTACATTACGCTCTATATCTTCGTAATTACCTCAACGTTAATTTCCTGATTAATAAAACTTGCAGATAGATTATTTTTTAGTTTGATTTCTTGAATTAAATATAGAGCATACTTGTTAACATTATCGGATAAAGATTCTAATTGTTTTAAACGCATATCAACGCATTTTACAATGCTTTGCAGTCCAAAGAAGGTAGTTTTTCGCATTACAATTGCTACGTAGGTTCTTCGTTTCTTCGCTGGTGGAGTTGAATCGTGCGCGTTCTCTTTTTTTCGAAGATTGGAAATTTCCTCTTCTTTATACGCTAGCAATATCGATTTTGTCCCATAAAGCTGGTGATATTTTTTATAACAACAAAGTTAAGTTTCACTCTGTTATCGCTGCTTAAATACTCATTTATGAGTCCCATGTGATCTTGAAACTGTTGCCAGCAGGTGTCGAAATAAATTCCATCCGCGTTGTGTGCGTTCAATTTTACAAGAGATTTGAAGATTTTTTCGTTCATTCTTTGCAATCCTACGTAAATCGTTTTCGTATGGGAATTGTTAAGACCACATGTTGTTGCTAACAACAGAAGTCAGGAGGGGAGAAAAATGAGATAAAACGAGAACAAACAGGAACGAAAAGGAACGTTTTCCTTTCCTGCTTTTTTTATGACATGACAGAGGAAGGAATTTGACCAGCCGAAAAGAGAAAATTTTTTTACAATAAACTATTACGTTCAAACCCTTAAAAATTTAGTCAAGGAGATAATGAGGGAGAATGGAGAGAGTATGAAAGGACGGTTAGACTCAATCTCACAAATATACGAGTATACGCAGAGGCGAACACCTACGAGTATAAGTCGTACGTATCTTTTCGGTCCCGGAATTAACGTTCCGAAAGGACACTATGACATCTGTTCCGATGGACAGTGCGAACGTTAGTCCTACTTTTTGAGTCAAAGAACTTAATCCTTTTGACTCGGGACTGGACTTGGTGCGATCTCAGGTATTAGAGGGAAAGGAATACGAGTGGTGATTTAAAATAAATGGAAGCTGGCAATCTTCATTTATAATGTAAAACTTACATTTATTTAAAATACTATTGTTAAGTTTATATAAAACATATGTATATATATATTTATATATATAGAGAAAAGACATATTATTATTAAATTTGGTTACAGTCAACTTTGTTTATGTTAAAATCGATTACAATGGTTGAGTTAGCTAAATGTAATTGTGGAGGTGCATGCGTGCGTGCATGCGTGCGTGTGTGAGTGGATAGGAGAAGAGAAAATAGGGTTATTGAGAATTAAAGGCGAGGAAGGTTGCAGGAACTCATTGGAATGAGGTACTTATAGAGGGCGATATAAGGAGTAGGGTTTCCGGGAATATAAAAACAGTTACCAGTCTATCCCCTTCGCTTGAGAAGGAGGAGTAAATTTGAAAAAGCCGATCCCAGTTGATCGGCACGAGATCTGCTTGGAATGGAAGAGGTGGGAACTGATTTAAAGGAGGAGGAGGAGGGAATCGCTCTTTGAGAACAGATGGGCGAAGGAATCGCTCTTCCAGAGGAGTAGGGGAAGGGAATAGTTCTTCAAGAGGAAGAGGGGAATAGTTGAGGATCTTCTGGATAGCGAGGTCAATTACGGAGGAAGAGGTCAGATCTATTGGTTATGATTGGTCGCTGACTGGCAAGTATGAGATTTCTAAATAAATAATAATAAATAAAGGACAAAGTAAGAATCAACATATTTCTTTAAAAAATCACACTATTAAAAGAATATATTACAAATAAAAAGAGGTAAAATTACATAATAAAAAAATAAATAAAAAGTTACAAGTTTCGGCTACCGGAGTCCTCTTCAGACGTTAAACATATCGGGAAAACGGTAGTATAAAATAATGATCGCAAATGTTCGCAAATTCATAGTATTCGCAGTCTCGATGTATTAATAGAACTCGACATTATTAACGTACGATTGATCAGTCAAAAATGTATCATATCTCTTAGAAAAGTTCTAGTTGATAAAAAAAAGAAAAGATTTCTTATGAAAAAGTAAACGCAAATAAATTTACAACCGGAATTCTGGTAAGAAATAAAAATTCATCAAAAAACATGTGTAAATTATTCAAACAAGTGTGTCCATGTAAATATAACGAATAATCATTGAAATACATAAAGACAAGTCGAACGCAGACGTGAAAAACGGATATAGTGTATCGACTATTGTGTACGCTCGCTGATACGGATCATCACGGACTGAGAGAAGAGACAGACCGTCAGTATCAAAAAAGTCAAACTTTATTTACAATGGGTAAATATGCCTTATAAAGACCTTATCAGAATTTCGGTTGTTAATTTATTTGCGTTTACTTTTTCATAAGAAATCTTTTCTTTTTTTTATCAACTAGAACTTTTACAAACAATAAAGAATAAAATCAATTTTGTTTTAAATGATGATTATGATAACGACAACAATGATTGGAATGGTGATTTGAATCCGTTTGATTCGATTCGAGCTGGTCTATCCAGGTTTCACCATTTTCATAACGTGCTTCTTTAAAAAAAAAATAAGTTAGTCAAATATAGAGTTACCATATTTGGTATATACAGAGGGCAAGTCAATAAGTTTTTAAAAAAACATAGTAAGAAATTTTTTTTTATCGATTCATGTTTATTTCTCAACATAGTCTCCTTTCAGCTCGATATATGTACTTGATCCAACGATTCTCCAACTTTTTCAAGGCGTCCGAATAATACGATTTGTCCAACCCTTCAAAATAAATCTCTGTTTCGGCGATGAGCTGCTCTCTGGTGGTGAATCTCTTTCCTCCGAACCATTTCTTCAGATTTGGAAACAGGAAATAGTCGCAAGAGGCTAAATCTGGCAAATATGCTGGATTGGAAAGCAATTCGTAGCGGAATTCGTTGAATTTGGCACGTGCTAGGCACGTGTGAATCCGTGTATTGTCTTAATGGAAGAGCACTTTCTTCTTCGCCAAATGGGGACGTTTTTTCTTTAAAATATTGTTGAAACGGTCCAATAAGGCTACGTAATAATCGCCATTGATCGTTTGCTTCGACAGAATCGATATGAATTATACCGCGTGCATCCCAAAAAACTGTGACTATCATTTTTCCGGCCGACTTCAGGGTCTTCGTCTTCTTCGGAGCTGGTTCACTCGGTGAAGTCCATTGTTTTGACTGTTCCTTCGTTTCGAAGATGAAGTAATGGATCTATGTTTTGTCCACAGTAATGAATCGACGCAGAAATTCATCTGGATTACGTTGAAACATCTCCAAACATTGTTTTGAAATTGTCACACGATCGCGCTTATGGTCCTCAGTGAACAACACTCATCTTGCCGATAGCTTTTTCATACCTAATATTGTTCGTGCAAAATTAAAATCACTGTGCCTGTGGTCTCAACAAGCTCGCGCACTTTCACTTGTCAATCAGTCAAAACAATATCGTGGTCAAAACTTTATCGATGATTTCAGCCTCAATTAAACGTCCCGAACGAGGTGTATCACATGTGGATGTACGACCACGTTTAAATTCATTCACCCAATTGTATACAGTCACAAACGCTGGTGCAAATGTGCTATGAACATTATCCAACTCGGCTTTGATTTCTTTCGATGTTAAATCTTTTATATGTAGATGTTTGATCACTGCACGAAACTCGTATTTTTCCATTTTGCAAAAAATACAAAGATTGTTCGCTTTAATCGTCTACAGAAATGAAACCACGCGATGAATTCCGCTCAAAATTTAAATAATCAGCTGAAAGATGCTATTTGTAAAAAGTAATGTGACATGACACTGTGAGTGCCCTCTGACAGATTTTCTAAAAACTTATTGACTTGCCCTCGTATGTATATGTAAATAATTCAATAAATAAAGTTATTTGAAAAGTTTAGACATATTATATATATTATATATATGTATCAATAATTTACTAAATAAAATGTATATAAAGACAGAAACAGTGTAATTAAAATAATTATCTTTATTTGTATTCATATGTAAATAATATGGTAGATTTCTTGTTTATAAAGAAATTATTTCAACAAAATTGAAGTAACTAATATCATATTTATTTTATTATTTTTTTTCATCTCAAAAGAAAAAACTTTGACCAGAGTATGTAAGAACGTTTTTTGGTATGGGCCTGAGTAGGTCGATAATTCAGATCATTTCTATGATTCAGCTACACATTTTTCATGACAGAGCCGTTGTCGGAATATCGCGGAACTAAAATATTGCTCGGCTTCACGTCATTTTCACTCATAATATACAAACAAAATTTTCAGCGACTCTTTTCTCTTATACTAAAGCTCCTACCTCGTTTCTAAAAGCTTAGGATTGTTCTTCCAGGTTTTTTACAATTTGCCAGCTACTTTTTACGAACGTGCAGGGTCTCTTATATGCAGCACATATTGTGACGTGTTGACTACAGAAGCCAATAACAAAACTGTAAGTCTACAATTTTCTTTCGTATTTTGTATTCAGTTGTAACTGGCGAATTGCGTTGTTGTCAATACTTTAATTGTGGAGAAGGACTTTTCAATCCATAAACACAATTAAGAGAAAAGAGTCCTTAATAATTAATGGTAAAATAAGATACTCCAGTATCCTCTTAAGAATCTTTGGAAATTCACATTATTTATTGATTATTGACAAATCTACGACGTAACGAAAATCCTCTGTCTCATGATTCGATTTCAGTCAGTCAAAGAAAAAAATTGTAACAACTTTTTATTGCTTGATTGAAATGACAGCAGGTACGTCTGACGCTATTGTCGAAGCTATCTTGTAGCAATTGAAAAGGGATTATCTAAAGACAGAAAAGCTCTTAGGTCTAGGAGTTGATGGAGCCAATATAAACGTATACATCATTCGATGACAACGCTATTGTGGAATATCAATCTAGATCTTATCGTGGTTAAGTGCATTTGTCATTCATTACATCTCGCAGCCGAAGAGGCTTGTAAAGTCTTGCCAAGGCATTTCAATTTCATGGTATGCGAAACACACACGTAGTTCTCTATTAGTAGTAAACGTCAAAACGAATATGCAAAAATTTATTGTATTTTCAATGATAATGCACCTAAAAAAATTGTTAAGCTATCGAATATCCGATGATTAGGCTACAGGCTATTAGTGCCATTCTCAATCAATGGAACGAACTATACGAGATGCATTTTAAAATTATAGCAAGTAATAAGGAAACGCTGTCATACAGCTTCTCAACTATACTCGTATACTATGTTCTCAACGCCCGAAAATAAATTGTACTTGAATTTCCTTAGTTTAACGCTGCAAAACATCATGAGGCTAAACAAATTATTTCAATTTGATTTTACTGATCCGGTTAAATTGTTTAAAGATTTGAATGATTGTTTATATTCATTTTTCCAAATGGTCATCTTCCGCCGCAACTAAAAAAAATATCGCGTTATGATCTTGCAGAATTCAATTTTAAACGCTTTTGCATGTCTCTCGCGATCTTTCACTCTTTTGCATCAATTTTGGGTACGAATTTAACATTTTATGCCAACATTTATAAAGATTCAGTTGTGTAAATCAAAGAACGTTACAGAGATTTTTTATTTGTTCTTATATCGGAATTATAAAAGAGAATTCCTGATAATATGAAAATATTTCATAAAATATCAACATTTTCGCCGCAATTCGCATCATCACAGGTAAAAACTGATATCACGGATATTGTGACCAAGTTCAAGCGTACTCTGTGCAATAATATTAATTTAATTGTGACAGTGAAATTTTCTTCACAAAGCTGAAGTTACCGAAATTGTTTGCACTGAGAAATATTCGATCGAGGTCAACAAGCTTACAGACGCAAGCGTAAATAAAAAATTCAAAAATATATCGGAGCTAATTCTCGGATCGTTTACTCTACCCTTTTCAAATGCTTCAGTCGAACGCACATTTTCTATCGTAAACATTATCAAAGATAAATTACGTAACAAAATGTTGATTAAGATGGTTGAGGTAATTTTACATATTCGTTGCATTCTCGATATTGAATGCTTCAAACTCACATAACTATGTTCAAGCGAAACAGTATATGAAATGATAAACGAAAACGACGTTAGAGTTTTGGATATTTTATTGAGCTGTGAATTAGACATTTAGTTCTTAACTTTTGTCTTTTATCTATAATATTTATCTGTAAGGTCCAGTATTCACGATACTAAAAATCGATTCGAGTTTTCGGACAGAGAAAGAATTAACAAATTATAATACATTTGAACAATTTTATCATATGATCAAGCAATTGATCAATTCTTTCTTCATACAAGATCTCAGATTTCTAACATCGTGGACACAAAGCTTAAAACTTATTATGTAGATATCTTATATAGACTAAGTTTCCACCGAGGGTTAGAGTTGGATCAGAGTACAAGAATTGATCAATCACAGTCGAGTATTCCCCTCTTACAGTCGAATGATAGAGGAATACTCGACTGTAGTTGGTTAATTCTTGTAGTCTAACTCAACTTTAATACCCGTATTCATAATCCTTCGCTGAGGAATCTGTTCGGATTGAACATTGATTCCGAGCCCGAGTCCGTCGACTACCGGGCGAGCGGGAAGAACACGTAAGGCGGGAGACTCTGTGGTGCATCTGTGACCGCTCGCATCTGTGGTGCATCTGTGGCCTGCTCGGACAAAGGATCGGGCTCGTGCAGCCGAGTCAGGTATGGTCGGAACTCTGCCACGCTCGTGTCTGGTGTGCATCTGTAGCCTGCCCGGACAAAGGATCGGGCTCGTGTAGTCGAGTCAGTTATTGTCGTGACTCTGCCACGCGCGGGTCTGTCGTGCGCTTGAAGCCTCCCGTGAGAAAGGAGTTTGTGAGCGGTGTGGTTGCCGAAGAGTAGAGTTGTATTGTGGGAGATAGGCCACGTGAGACAGAGTTCAGCGTGCCATCTCCGGAGGCTGCATCTACGCGGCGGCTTTGTGCCCCCGTTGCTCAGGTGTCGGTTCCCTCGAGACGTCGAGGCGTCCCTGCGGCATTGGTAAAGGTGCACCTCGCCCAAGGCGGCAAAAACTGAGCGACTTGCGGCCCACGTTGACGTCAGCAATTATCTCAGCGTTACCAAGTAAGAGAGCTCTCTAGCGAATCAAAAGGAACCTCGCGCGGCGACCTTCATGTACCGCGAACGACCGCGGTATCTCGCTACGCGCACCATTAGAGAACGTTTATTTGTACCTAGCAGTCAGCCAATCAATAAAGATCCGCTTGCCCCGGCTTTTCTTCCATTCCGCGGGAGTTTTTATGCCTAGGCAAGTGTGTATAATAGCCGCGAATCATTGTGTCTTGTTTCTTGTTAACCCAGTCCTCACTCATCCTCAATTAGTTCTTTAGTTTTGGTTTTAGAATCTCACGAGGTAAAATTCAATTAAACATGGTGCCCGGGATGAGGAGTGAGTGACTGGTTTGATGGGGAATTTGGACCTTTGGTCGTAGCAGTCCGCCATTCTATAGCGCATTACGGTCGCAGCCGTCGGACTTGCGTAAGCGTGTGCTTTCCCTGGATACAAGGGGATTCTCGGTTGCGCTGCAGAGTTCGTTGCCCTTTCGGGATGTTCTTTGCCGGGCCGTGGACGTTTAGCGTAATATAACTTGGTTTGCGGAAATATCGTCGTTTGTAGCGCCGCGCTATTCCTTAAGCGTTATAGTGCATGCTGCGTTACGGTTAAGTAAGACAGCATTCTTATATATATATAAACACACTGATTAATCTTATCCCTTTTTCTCTCTTCTCTCGTGGTCTTTAGCATCATGGCTCCGGTAGCACTTAAAAAGCTAACGTCTTTGCAACGCGCGCGCGAAGGCGAAATAAACGGAATACGTGAGCGACTAGTTAGTAAACCGCGGCCGACGATTACAAAAAATATTGTACAGTCGCGACTCGAGGCTTTGAAGAGGATATGGAACGAAGTACGTGAAACCCATTCCGACATTATCATTAGGGATGAGGCCGAGTCCGATCCTTACATGGTGAACGATTGTTTCGGGCGCATGCAAAGCGTTTACGAAAACGCAGTCGATGCGTGCTTGATGATTGTGACGCAGCTTGAGCTGGCCGCGGAAGGTGCAGCATCGGGAGGGTCGGATTCGGGGAGTGTTTCGGATATCGGCACACCTAGTGTCGCGAAACTCCCTCGCATTCCTTTACCCACTTTTTCGGGAAGATACGAGGATTGGGAGAGTTTCTGCGATCTTTTCACGACGCTCGTTCATGACGTTCCCCGATTAGCGGATGCAACTAAGTTGCAATATTTAAAATCGTGCTTGACGGGTAGCGCAGCAGAGCTTATTAAGGAGGTCGCTACTACTAGTGCGAATTATACTAGTACCTGGAAGTCACTCAAGGCGCGGTATTACAATCCCCGTATGATTATCCAAAAACTCCTGACGTCTCTCATGGAGATTCCCCGCCTGAAAAAGGAAGCGGCTTCTGAGCTGCGTTCATTCGTTGATGAAGCTCAGCGTATTGTCCGTGCTTTGGGTAATCTAAAGCTACCTGTCGAGCATTGGGACGCATGGTTGGTGTTCGTTTTATCGGAGCGTTTAGATTCAGAATCTCGAAAATTATGGGAGGCTGAGCTTAGCGGGAAAGATTCGGTGTTAGCCTCAGGGGAAGGTTCGCCGAACACGGATCCTTTGAAGTCTCTACCCAAATTTTCGGATCTTGCCACCTTTTTAGAGAAGAGAACTCAGGCCCTAGGCATGATACAAGCCGAGCGTAGAGCAGAAAAGAGACCGGTTTCTGTTTCCTCTGCAGGTCTTCAATCTCGCAAGGTATTTCATGCCAGTGCGTCTCGTTCATCGAAGGTGAAGCTCTCTAAATGCCCCCTTTGCTCGGGGACACATCCTCTCGCAAGGTGCTTTAAGATCAGGGACCAACTTCCTCCTGAGCGGATTGCTTCCGTTAAACGCTTCAATGTCTATTTCAATTGCCTTGGACAGCACCGAGTTAACGTTTGCCCTTCCTCTGGACGTTGCTCCGTCTGTCAACAAAGGCATCATACACTTCTCCACCAGAAAGCGCCGAGCGGCAATCAAGCATCACGGCAGCATTCCGATGCGCCGAAGGACTCGCAATGCGGATCGGCTAATAACACGCCTGTTGTGAGTCTACATTCTTCCAATCGCCTAGCGGCTCGGCGTCAAGTCCTCCTGGCTACCGCGCGGGTTTTGGTGATAGGTCCGAATGGTGTCAACACTTCTGCTCGAGCCCTCTTAGATCAGGGATCGGAATCGTCATTTGTATCAGAAGCGATCGTACAGTTGTTAGGTTTGACGAAACAACGCACCAACATCGCGTTGACAGGACTTGGTGCAAGTACGGCAGGTACAGCACGGTCAGTGGCGCATATTACACTGCGATCCGCTGTCGATTTAGAATTCGAATTCGAGACCGATGCGCTCGTTCTCCCCAAGCTAACTTTGCAGCTTCCAGCTGAGGGCATTCGGAACTTTGACTGGCAACTGTTCGACGGCATTTCATTGGCTGATCCTGGATTTTGCATTCCGAGTAAGGTTGACGTAATCCTAGGTGCGGATGTCTACGGGCAATTGCTTAAATCTGGGTTGAAACGGTTTCCCCTTTCGAATATTGTTGCTCAAAATACGGCGTTTGGGTGGATTGTTACTGGTTCTACTCAGTCGGTCGCGTCACGGCGGGCGGAGAATCTCGCCTCCCCTTCGTCGGTGCTAGCGCTCCATTGTGCATCTTGCGATTTAGATCAGTCGCTACAGCGGTTCTGGATGCTTGAGGAGGTACCATCGGGCGTACAAAAATTGAAACCAGATGATGAGGCGTGCGAAGCCTTGTTCAGGGAAACACATTGTCGCGATTCACACGGTCGATATGAGGTTAGTCTGCCTTTGAAAGCAGGTCTTCCGTCAGTGTCGGTTGAGACTCGGAGAATGGCCCTCGGATCTTTGTCGAATCTGCATCGTCGTCTCTCGCGCGACCATAAGTTAGCTGAAGCTTACGGAAAGTTCATGTCGGAATATGAACGGTTAGGACATATGACTCGAGTTCCGGCTTCCGATGTTCAGCGTAAAGATTCGTGGTATTTACCACATCATGCAGTGGTTCAATCGTCAGCTTCATCTTGGAAGCTCCGTGTTGTATTCGATGCCTCTCGCAAAACTGGTGACGGTCACTCCTTGAACGAATTCTTATTGACAGGGCCCCCGCTTCAAGGGGATCTTTCCTTGATCTTGTTAAATTGGCGTCGATATCCCTTCGCGTTTACCGCGGACATTGTCAAAATGTTTCGGCAGATTCGCGTGAGACCAGCAGATCGAGACTTCCAAAGGATCGTGTGGACGGCTACTGCTGATTCCGATCCTGTCGATTATCGCCTGAATACCGTCACCTACGGGACGGGCTGTGCTCCATACTTGGCGATTCGCACGCTTCTGCAATTGGTTCGGGACGAAGGGGCTAGGTTCCCACTAGGCGCGGAATGTCTCAAATCGGAGACTTATGTTGATGATACATTTACAGGAGCGGGCGACCTGCCTACTGCGATTAAGAAAAGGGACGAACTTATTTCGTTATTGAGTTCAGCCGGAATTAGTGTGGATAAGTGGGCTGCAAATCATGCGGATCTAATCCCCGCCCATACGCAGCAGAGCTCGGCGAAGCTCATCGAAACGGCCTCTTTGGTCAAGACGCTTGGTGTACAGTGGATTCCCGCACAAGATCAGTTCAGGTTTGAGGCAGGAGACCTTAGCGAGCTGTCAGCAGCCAAAACAAAGCGAGAGGTCCTCTCGAGCATTTCTCGACTCTTTGACCCCCTTGGTTGGCTCGCTCCGATTACAGTAAAGGCGAAGATTTTATTGCAGGATTTGTGGATCCAAAAGTGCGATTGGGATTCTCCTTTGCCTCCTGAGATTCGTGAGCGATGGTATGACTATTGCCAGTCCCTGTTCGCATTGCACTCACTAGCGATAGATCGTTGGCTGGGTGTCGCTGCCGCGTACTCGTATCAGATTCATGGATTCTCTGATGCATCCTCTCGTGCGTATTCAGCCGTCGTTTATCTGCGTGTCGATGAAGGAGATGGGTGTATCCGCACCTCGATGCTCGCTGCTAAGTCCAAAGTGGCACCGGTTAAAACCATCAGTATTCCGAATTTGGAGTTATGCGGTGCAGCTCTTCTCGTCCAACTCATTATTCACATACGAAAACTGGATTTTCTGAGCACTCTCCCGGTCTTCGGTTGGGCTGATAGCCAGATCGTGCTTATGTGGCTTCGCAAACACCCATGCCATTGGAAAACCTTCGTGGCTAACCGAGTTTCATATATCCAGACGGAGATGCCATCTGCTACCTGGTCACATGTCCCCACGGACGAAAATCCGGCAGATTTAGCGACGCGAGGCTGTACGCCGGCGGAACTCGCTCCTAATGATCGTTGGTGGCATGGACCCCAGTGGCTCTGTAAATGTCAGAGCCAGTGGCCGCGGCCGGTAAAGAGCTCGCGCACTCTTCATGCTCGGACTCGCCTGGTTGAATCGGAGTTGTTGACTCGGTTCTCTTCGTTGACTCGATTGGTTCGGGTGGTAGCTTGGTGTAGGCGACCTCTGCTCGGTTTACGCAGACGCAAGCAAGGCAACGATTTATTGCCTTCCTTTCTTACCTCAAGTGAACTGTCTGAGGCACGAGATATCGTTATCCGCTTGGCGCAAGTAAGCCATTTCACCGAAGAGTTCGAAACATTAATCGCGGGAAGGAATTTACCGAACCGTAGTCGGCTTTGCAAATTGAATCCGTTCATTTGCGAGAAGGGCATTTTACGGGTAGGAGGTAGATTATCCCATTCAAATCTCTCGTTTGATCGCAAACACCCTCCGATTTTGCCGCAACAGTCGTCTCTAAGTGGGTTGTTTGTTCGCCATGCCCACCATCTCTGTCTTCACGGAGGACCTACACTAACCTCTAGCATTTTGATGCAGCATGTGTGGATATTGGGAAGGGCTAGACTGGTTAAATCCTCGATTAGGAAATGCGTTACGTGCCAGCGGGTTAAACCAAGAATGGCACAGCAGTTAATGGGCGACTTTCCTGCCGATCGGGTGAATCCTGGACGTCCGTTTACAATTTCTGGTCTTGATTATGCTGGACCGATCCAGGTGCGAACCACGAAGGGTCGCGGTCACAAGTCGTACAAAGGTTATATCGTTATTTTCGTTTGCTTCTGTACACGAGCAATTCATCTCGAGCTTGTCAGCGACTTGAGTACGCTATCGTTCATAAATGCGTTTCGGCGTTTTGTAGGCAGACGTGGCATTTGTAGAAGACTTTACAGCGATAATGCCAGCAACTTCCATGGAGCAGATTTGGAACTCCAAGCCATGTTTGGTACTTCACTTGCAGGAGCGTGAAAAATGGCGACAACCGAGCGAGAATTTTTCTATCGGTAGGTTAGTTTTGATCCAAGACGATCGTTACCCACCGTCGAAATGGCCCCTAGGTCGAATCACCGAGGTTCATCCTGGGCCTGACGGTCTGGTGCGAGTGGCCACGGTAAAGACCGCTACTACCTCTCTACTACGACACGTGGCTCGGCTCTGTCCGTTACATTTGGACGAGGGCCCCTAAACCTTCTTGGATTAGGTTGGGTTGTGCTTTGGGTTGTGAGAGTTCGTCCGTCGGACGAAGGCGGGCGGACTGTTCGGATTGAACATTGATTCCGAGCCCGAGTCCGTCGACTACCGGGCGAGCGGGAAGAACACGTAAGGCGGGAGACCGCTCGCATCTGTGGTGCATCTGTGGCCTGCTCGGACAAAGGATCGGGCTCGTGCAGCCGAGTCAGGTATGGTCGGAACTCTGCCACGCTCGGGTCTGGTGTGCATCTGTAGCCTGCCCGGACAAAGGATCGGGCTCGTGTAGTCGAGTCAGTTATTGTCGTGACTCTGCCACGCGCGGGTCTGTCGTGCGCTTGAAGCCTCCCGTGAGAAAGGAGTTTGTGAGCGGTGTGGTTGCCGAAGAGTAGAGTTGTATTGTGGGAGATAGGCCACGTGAGACAGAGTTCAGCGTGCCATCTCCGGAGGCTGCATCTACGCGGCGGCTTTGTGCCCCCGTTGCTCAGGTGTCGGTTCCCTCGAGACGTCGAGGCGTCCCTGCGGCATTGGTAAAGGTGCACCTCGCCCAAGGCGGCAAAAACTGAGCGGCTTGCGGCCCACGTTGACGTCAGCAATTATCTCAGCGTTACCAAGTAAGAGAGCTCTCTAGCGAATCAAAAGGATCCTCGCGCGGCGACATTCATGTAACGCGAACCTCGCGCGGCGACCTTCATGTACCGCGAACGACCGCGGTATCTCGCTACGCGCACCATTAGAGAACGTTTATTTGTACCTAGCAGTCAGCCAATCAATAAAGATCCGCTTGCCCCGGCTTTTCTTCCATTCCGCGGGAGTTTTTATGCCTAGGCAAGTGTGTATAATAGCCGCGAATCATTGTGTCTTGTTTCTTGTTAACCCAGTCCTCACTCATCCTCAATTAGTTCTTTAGTTTTGGTTTTAGAATCTCACGAGGTAAAATTCAATTAAACAGAATGTGAGGATTCCTTGTTCCTCATTTCATAAACCTTCCTTGATCAAACAAGGACCCTTATTAGTTTCTTTTTCTCAATGGAGGTTATGAGTTTTCTTAAGGAGGAGATGTAGCCTTCATAATCAAGCAAATCTCCAAATTTAATTTGTCACGGTCTTTTTACTTTCGATAGCTTTTTTTCGGAAAAGAACTCCTCTAAAAGAACATTTTCTTCTTCTTCGTATAATAAGCATTATGGTATTATGGCCAATTTTCAATTGGAAGCACTGATGCATATTAAAGCCGTTGTACACTAATTTAATTTGAGTATAAAAATAAAATGTAAATATTTCGAATTATAAAATATATATTTTATCTAACAGAGTAGAATAAAATGTATTGAGTATTTCACAATTTAACCGATTTCTATGTTATTTATAAACGTATATCTATGTTATTTTGTGTATGTACGGTTTTAATGTGTATCAGTGCGCAATAAGTACGTCCAATCAAATTCGCTTAGTTTTATTTTTATCGATTATTATTGCAAAAGGTTTAATCACGACTTTATTTATTATTAATTAACAATACCTTTATAACCTTTATCATTCGTAATTCATGATATTAGGTATGCAAACATTATATATTATGACATGCTGCCCTCAATAGGTTACTAAAATCCCTAAAATATTCCTTCCTTCGGGGCAGACTTGAGATCCATTTATGAAATAAGGAGGCCTTGAAGAATTGAAGAATCCTTCATGGAGGCTTCCTCCATCCTTAAAATAAGGAAGGACTATGAATACCTTTTATGGATGATAAACCTTTCTTGATCAAACAAGGAGCCTTCTTTTTTTTTTAAGGGAAGTTTCCTTGAGGAGGAGATGCAGCTTTCATAACCAAGTAAACCTTCAAATTTAGTTCGTCACTTTTTATTTTCAATTAATCAATAATACCTTTATAATATTTATCATTCGTAATTTTTTACTTATGTTACAATAGATAAAATATGTATTTCATAATTCGAAATATTTGCATTTTATGTTTATACTCAAATTAAATCAGTGTACAACGACTTTAATATGCATCAGTGTTTCCAATCAGATTCATAATGCTTATTATACGAAGAAGGAGAAAGTACTTTTGACGCAGTTTATTTCCGAAAAAAAAACTATCGAAAATAATTATTGATGCGACAGATCTAAATTAAATAAAGCTATCGAAAATAAAAAGATTGGTGTGACGAACTAACTTTGATTGGTTATGAAGGCTGCACCTTCTCCTCAAGGAACTTTGTAATCTTCTTTGAGAAAAGGAAGCTAATAAGGTTCCTTGTTTGATCAAAAGGAAGGTTTATGAAACGTAAAATAAGAAACAAGGAATCCTCATTCCTCAAGAAAGGACTATGAATACGGGTATTTTATATATATATATACAGGGTGGGCCATCTATTGGTACGTTTTTAAAAATGCGATCAAATGAGCATACATTGATATTTTTTATTAATTTTTTTTTTGTTGTGAAGCTAAAAGTATCCGCGTCAAGAATGAAAAACGATTTCGTTCATGTGGCTCCCTCTACTGGCCTTACAGTATGCCATTCGGTCACCCCAATTATTA